>NW_022145613.1:33062104-33224604 GCF_000002235.5 Strongylocentrotus purpuratus | reverse complement strand
GAAAAAACCTAAGTTAACGAAGGGAAAGTCTAAGCTTTTTAATCATGTTTAAAGCCCTAAATTCATGGGGCTAGGTGTGCAATTCTATTTATTGATTAGAAAGAATAGCTATCGTCTAATATAGCTACAATTAAAACAAAAATTGTCTAATTATTTTGAAATTAAGTTTCGGTGATGAGTACTATCCAAAAATATCTCATTTGCATTTCTGTCAAAAGGGGCATCATGCTAAAAAAAGAATGGTTGCCATATATCTACTAATTAGGGAAAAAAAGATAAACTCACGCCATAAAACTTGTATATTTGAAACACGGATGTAATGGAAGGACGCGAATCGATTGGGATAATCATAATCCATACTCTGGACTGCTAACCAAACGATATATTCTCCACATCACTTCACTGTGCATCTACACGTTTTGACCCTTTTGAATGGCGCCTACTTTTGGCGTAATCACGTGATCATTTCCTGGGCAAAGCCTACATCAGTTCTGTTCGTGTGCCTTTGCTGAATGGCACCGGAATACTCTCAGAGTGGTTTGTATATATATATAATCTATGACTTGCCCACCAATAAAATCTTTTTAAGATATTGCCTCCAACAGAAAGTACTTGATTATGGAAAGTATGCCCATCAAAATACAGAAAAATATAACATAAACATTGTGAAAATTAGAACCAAATGGTTTGGAAAAGGTATGTGACGGCTCCATTAACGCATTTTATGCTTATTTCTTATCATAACTTACTGCAAAACCGGACCAGAACGCAAAAGATTGGGGACTTTTAGATTCGCACGAAGACAATAGGTCTATGCTACGATCGACGTCCTGTTAATGCACTGCCGTGAATGGACGTCACACGTATCAGTCCACGCAAATCTAAAAGTCCCTATTATCATTGAGAAGACTCAAGTAATAATAAGGCCCAACTTTGACTCAACGTAGGCGTGTCCTTGAACTGATAGATATGTAAAGAAAGCTGGGTGTCATTGGTAAGCCACGCCCAAGCTTTGTCTTTCTTCACACACGCACATATTATACACGCACAGCGCATATCCACGCATACACCTACATACACCCCACGCAAGAGAGAGAGAGGGGTCGGCAACTAAAGTGGATTATAGATAATATACAGGCCAATCCAATATCCGTTTTTAATTATTTTCACCCAACAAAGAAAAAAAATACATCAATAACCGGAGGAGCTAATAATAAAAGGTAGTTTGAGCAGAGGAAATGTATGCGAGTGACATTTCTACGAAGTCATTTGTCATCGCAATACAGTTTGTATCTCTCTTAAAATATAGGTTAAATGTCTTTAGGTTACTGTATCACTTTACACAATGAAAATGTTTGACATTGCATTTTACAAAAAATTATATTCATTTAAACAATATAATTATCATGGTCTAGAAGTATATAACTTTGTCTTTCATAAAAGGACTTTATTGTCGGTCTCACTCTTTCCCTTCCTTAGATATATATATATATATATATATATATATATATATATATATATATTGATGCACGCATTACGCATATCTTGTGGTGGGATGCATGGGGTCTCCTTTACACCCAAGTTGTTGCCGACCTGTTATTCAGGGTAGTATTTTAATACAAAATTAGTATTACCAGCCTCTATGTCGATAATTAAAACATATAAAGCAATATACTGAAGACGATCGAAAATACTTTGGAGAAATTCACTCATTACGTTCGACGTTTCAATAGACTGATAGGCAATGTGAACGAGTATTAAAATATCGTAGTTCGATTTTTTTTGGTTGAAAGTCTCTTTGAAATAGAATGTGAGATAATATATAGATCTAGTTTATTATTTATATTTCCAGTCCTTCAAGTGTGCTCACAAAGTCACTAGTTTCTCGATTTGTAATCTCGATAGTGTGTTAATCACTCCTACTTCTAGGCCCCGTTGCATACAACTTACCATTGATGGTAACTTTGCCATCAATGGCAACTACCATGGTAACAGGGCTCAACAGCCAATCAAAATTAAGGTTTCCATGGTAGTTACCATTGATGGCAAAGTTACCATCAATGGTAAGTTTTGTGCGACGGGGCCCTGACCCATTCTCGTTCCCGGTGTGTTAGACGCAGCTTAGGAATCTCATGCCAATGGCCGTGTAAACGGGAGTGAGCAGAAACCATATTGTAAATGTGAATATATAAAAACATCGAGTGAAATTATATGAGCGATCGGAGATGGCCGAACTCTCGTTATTGCTTCTCAGACAAACGGGACCACACTTGCAAAAAGGCACGTACATATTCAACAATTGAAAATACAATAATGTAATCATCAATATCTTGCATTAGGGAAAAAGATCTATTTTGATCGCATCTAGATAATGAGATTGTCATCTTTACGAAACAATGTTACAAAAATGTATTCATACCTATACAAATTGATGAAAATATCAAAATTTAGAACATATTATAATGTTAACTTTTAAATACAAATATATTTATGTACATTTTGTGAAATCAAATTTCTGATTTCCATTGTGTTGTGTATCTATTGCACTATAATCTAGAATATTGTGAATTAAAACTGTAAAGAAAAAGGTGTATTTAAAGGATGCATCATTGGTGTCAATTATGAACAATACTACTCACTTCTATTCTTTTAACATGAAGATTATAAGAGGATTAAAAATTCGTTCCCTTAGATTGAAATATTAAAATTGATATATATGAACATTTAAAATTATTATTTATGCTTTTTCTTGTTAGCATATCTTCACTTTGGTAGAGTAGTACGCTGCACTTTCGGCAGACTGGGGCGACGATTCCAGGGGAAGGACGAAATGCAAACCTAACAGAGAATTAATTGGGCAATATTTTGAACAAAATGCAAAAGGGGGTATAGGATATAATGAGTATAGAGGCTATATCATATTATTGTTTAAGATTTGACGATCTTTAAGCGCACGGTTCGAAATGAAATGAATGCATTTTACATTTTTAGCAAGGGGATCGATGTAGTGTGTACTCTGTATACACTAGGGTTATCTAAAAAAAAAATCATTCCCCGTTCGAACACACCCATTCCTTGCATCGCGCCCTCCAGAATCACCGCCCTTGTCGATATCATTTGTTGTAACTCAGCATATTTCATTTCAGTCATATTTAAAAGTTACTGCTAAATTTTCGTAATGTAATATTTCTAAATATTCGGAACAATGTCTATTTATACTACGTTACAAACATACTTAAACTTAGAATTCAGAATGAATAATATAAAAATCTAGGTAAATGAATCATGGAAATGAATTCCACATTTAGTCCTTAGGGTCCTTAGGATAAGTAATATCGAAGATGGAAAACAAATGTAAATCTCATTTTTAGGAGTTTCATTGCCACTTCTCTCAATAATGTATTCCTCCTATGTTTTATGCTGTCCAACTCAATAAACTCAGTCGATGTATACACACAAGTAGGTCTTATTAAATCTGTGTTTTTGGGGGACGGTGGGAATACTTGTATACATTCCCAGTCTTCATATTTTCTGGTTTATAGGAGACGAAGATGATTTAGAAATTGAAAATTCTGGCACAAGATGGGCTGTTAAAAAAAATATTATTCATATACTTTAGTTGGTATCCATCTGTTCAATCTCTCTCATCAGTCTTTCTTCCTCATTGTCGTCTCCTTTCTCGCTATCTTTCTTCTCGGACGACATCTCCACATCCCTGTCTCCATTTTTCTCATTATGCTCAAATTCATTCTTCTCCGGAAGGCTATCCCTATCCGCTTTGTTGTTTTCATCCATCTTTTCATCCACCTGACCATCCCCCTCCTCCGCTTCTTTCTTCTTTTTCCCAGCCTCCCTTCGCTCCTTCAGCTTCTTCGCCATTTCCAGCTTTTGTTGATCCAACACTTTCTTGGCCTCAATTTTCGCCTGCTTGGCTTTTTCTTTCTCTTGTTTGGCCTTCTCTTTTCGCTCCTTCTCTTTCTTTTTCCTCTCTTCTTTTTCTTTCTTCTTCTTCTCCTTCTCCTCTTCGTCGTCGCCGAAGCTGGTGATCTCGTCTTTGATGTCGGAGCAGTCGTAGACGTTTACCGTACCATCGAAGGATGAGGTAGCAAGCTTCCCGTCTAGCAACTGATGGTTGAACAAAATGAATGATATATAATGATTTAATTTCATTTCATTTCTCAATGTTTACACCATCTTTTTTAAATATACACTTTCAATAAAATATAAGCACAGATCAGATATCATGTTACATTATACAAGCATTTTTCTTTCAATAAAATTTTACCGAGTAATTTTTGCGGAAGATGTGTATTATTTTTTGAAAATACTTGTAGGCCTACTATTATTTTTTCCCAGATATAATTGTATAAAAGAAATGTGTGGTCTATATTTGATTTCAATTGATGATACACCATCAAGTATCGAAAGTGCATGTTTATACTAGCCAAGTTAAAATATGACTTTGATACATCTCTTGTGAGACATGCAGTATAATATTCGATTTCGGAATCCACTTATAGCTCCCATTCCTTTTTCTATCGACATATTTTCATATTTTGTTTTATTCTATGTCTGCCTTTTTACTTCAATCAGCAATTGATCCAGCAAGAAATACAAATACATTGCGCTCAGCGATCAGGGATGTTGACACTTGAGCAATTATCGTTTCCGATTGTTACCTATCAATTATTTATACCAGTTTCCACGGTTGCTATGCCGGCGGATTATTTACGGTCACAACCGTTTGGTAAAAGTCAATATTCTGCCAGACACGCAGTCCGATTTGAATGATTCAGATCTAAAATAAATTAGTTATCTAGTCATGTTTCCAAGGCTTGGGAAGGGAACAATAGAGCTGCAGAGCAATATTTATCTCCAATAAATCAAGCAATTAAACATTTCCACCACCATACTCCCTTTATAAAACAATATCATCCCTGTCGGATATAGACCCGTATTGTGTCTTTCCTCTGTCCCTTCTTAATTTACATACTTTCAGGGTCAATTTATCATACTTTTGATTTTTCTATATATTATTAATGATGATATGAATAAGAGAGGCAGATATTTGATTTGGTAGAATAAGTGTTTTTCTCAAATATTTTCAAATTTTACTTTGATCTCCACCTCTTTACAGTATTTTCTTCGTATATGTTGACATACCCTTTCTATGGTATATAAGTTTTAGCATTACTATTATTATTATTACTATCATACTTATTATCATTGTTATTATTATTATTATTATTATTATTATTATTATTATTATCATTATCATTATTATCATTATCATTATCATAATTGCGAACAATATTACTATTATAGTTATTTCTATCATTATGTTAAACATGAATGTCCTTACCAGAATAGAGTATACTGCTCCTTCGTGCCCCTTAAACGTCCTTTTCAGTGCTCCTGATTTGGCATCATAAACCCTTGCAAAGCCGTCACCACAAGCAGTGTAAACTGAAAAATAAAACGGATTTGTTCTTCGTTATTATGATATGAGTATACACAAAAACTTTATTCTGAGAGATATGGGTGAGATGCAAAGTGTTGGTAGACTTCACAGTATTCAAACGTATATTGTGATCATTTTATTAGGGTTATATAAACATTGAAAGTTGTAGTAGAAGTCACGTGAGTATTTTTATTAAAAAACAGTGGTAGTAGCAGCAGTAACAGCAGCAGCAGAAGCAGCAGCAGAAGCAGCAGCAGTAATGATAGTAGCAGTAATAGTAAAAGTGTTTATAGGAGAAGGAGTAGGAGGAAGAAGAGGAGAAGAAATAATATTAGCTGGCAGGGGCGTCGCCAAAGGGGGGGGGGTGTCGCACCTGTCGGGATATTGTCGGTAAAATTGCGCTGCTGTCGGGAAAAAAATTAGAAAAGGAGGAGGGGAAAAAGGGAGGGAAAGGGAAAGAAAAGAAAAAAAAGAAAAGGAAAAGAAAAGAAAGAAAGAAAGAAAAAGAAAGGAAAGAAAGGAAAAGAGAGGAAAGAAAAGAAAGAAAGAGAAAAAAAGAGGGAGGAGAGGAAAGAAAGGAAAAGAAAGAAAAGAAAGGAAAGAAGAAGAAAGAGAAAAGGGAAACAAAAGAAACGGGGGATGAAAGAGAGGAGAAAGAGGGGAGCTAAGAGCCTGAGATAAAAGGAGTGGGAGTAAAAGAGAGAGGGAGGTCGTTGGGTGGAGTCGTCTCGTCGAGGGAGCAAGAAAGACACGGGTAAATATATTGCTGTGTCGGGTCAGCTGTGTCGGTATCCTTGCTCGATCCTCGTTTACTATATCAATGCAGAAGTTTGAAGTCGGTGACATGTATAACGTTGGTCGGCAGACAAGTTTTTTCCCCTACGAACTGTGACTTTTTATCCGCTGTGACGACTTTGTATTTTCTCGAAGTTTCACTTTCCTTTAATATCAGCTAAAGAAATCAGAGGTTTAAAATTTTCGGGGAATTTTCGGGGAAACTAAATTCAAACAAGGATTAAGAGTCAACAACGGTACGTCTCCCTTTCTCTATATGTTGATGAAACGCCCAAAATTCCGCGCTTCGCGCGGGAGGAGAAAACTTCATTTACAAGAGTCGCGAACGGTACAACGAATCGTCTGCTTTCTCTAATAATTTAAGGAAACGATAAAGCTTCCGAGCTTCGCGCGAGAGGGGGAAACTGAATTAAGATAAATAGGGCTTATTAAGAGTCTAAGACGGTACATCGAATCGTCTGCTTTCTCTAATAATTTAAGGAAACGTCAAAGCTTCCGCGCTTCGCGCGAGAGGGGGAAACTGAATTCAGATAAATAGGGCTTATTAAGAGTCGAAAACGGTGCAACGAATCGTCTTCTTTCTATAATAATTAAATCAAACGTCTAAGCTTTTCGCTTCGCGCGGGAAGGGGGAAACTGAATTCAGACAAGGATTAAGAGTCGAGAACAGTACACCCAAGCGTCTGCTTTCTCTAATAATTTAAGGAAACGTCAAGGCTTCCGCGCTTCGCGCGAGAGGGGGAAACTGAATTCAGATAAATAGGGCTTATTAAGAGTCGAAAACGGTACATCGAATCGTCTGCTCTCTTTAATAATTTAAGGAGACGTCAAAGCTTCCGCGCTTCGCGCGAGAGGGGGAAAATGAATTCAGATAAATAGGGCTTTAAGAGTCGAAAACGGTGCAATGAAGCGTCTTCTTTTTATAATTATTTAATGAAACGTCATAACTTCCGCGCTTTGCGTGGGAGGGGGAAACCGAATTCAGACAAAGATTGAGAGTCGAGCACGGTTAAACGAATCGTCTACTTTCTCTTATAATTTAATGAAATGTCAAAGCTTCCGCGCTTCGCGCGGGAGAGAGAGGGAGAAACTGAATTCAGACAAGGAATAAGAGTCGAGCACGGTTAAACGAATCGTCTGCTTTCTCTAATAATTTAAGGAAACATCAAAGTTTCCGCGCTTCGCGGGAGAGTGGGAAACTGAATTCAGATAAATGGGGCTTATTAAGAGTCGAGAACGGTAAAATAAATCGTCTTTTTTCCTAATAATTTAAGGAAACGTCTAAGTTTCCGCGCTTCGCGCGATAGGCCTATCACCTACACCCCCCTAATGAGCGCGCTTTGCGCGCTCTATAAGTGATTCGCTTGCTCACTTCCGCCCCTCCCTAAAATAAGATCCTAGCTCCGCGCCTGCATTAAAATATATCTATGATGCTGACTAAGTTGGCAAAATAATTCGTATATTTATGTCGTCGAAAAAATGACCATTTGCGCATACGCAAGTACTATAGATAGTCCGTGGGAAAAACAATTTAGCCTTCAGCCCCGGGAATATAGGGTTAAATTTGTAAATATTGGGACATTTAATTTTGTCGGTAATTGGGGACTGAAAAAGGTCTAGCGACGCCCCTGTTAGCTGGTACGTAGCACTAGCAGAAGTAGCATTATTGTAATATTAGAGGGAGAAGCGTAAACCTCTTTTCATGGTCACGATCATCATCGTGGGTACGTGATAAATACGTTACACTTATGTAGTCAAATGTCACCGGGAAGGATTTCACATAACCATCGTTTCCGCATTGCTGATAAGGTTTGTTTGTTTCATCGCAATGTATGCGAGTCATGTCTATTCTCTGTTCATGTCCTTCCAAGGTTACATCTACTGTCATCAATTTTTTTTTGTGGGTATATTTAGAATGCTATCCACAATCAATAGATGTGGGAAATGCGTCAACGGGCTAAATAAAGTAAAACTATAATTTGTGCTCTCCAGTAGGTTTTCAATGCCGTGTCTAGTTCTGCTTCCGAAATACAAGTTTAAAGAAAAACAAAATTCATATCCACCCACACCTATTTTTAATCAAATCACTAATATCCGAATGTCTTTTCATTCAAGATATTGTAAATATTACAAATTGACGTATGGGTAAATGTTGGAATTTGTAAGGAGGTGACAATTAGGACGGGGAATCTGACGACCATTTACTGATTGGAAACATTGTCTCCATACTTGGATCTCATCGAAGGCTTACTATAAAAGGTAAGGTTGAGTGTGTTGCAGGACTGCATCACTAAAGGGCTTATGGTAGGACAATAGGTAACTTTGTATCGAATAAGACTTCTGATCATTTGGAATAATGAAAATGATAGCACGTCTATTCAATCTCGCAGAATATCACCAAAAAACGTGTACAAATGTATCAGGATATGGGAATATGCAGAAAGACCAACAAAACAAACCAAACAGACACGCACGCGCCCCACGCACACATGCGCGTACACAATTCATAGGCATAATTCATGTTTGTCTTTTAAAAGTAACACCGCCAAATCGACACCAGGACTCCAAACCAAACCCACAGAGGTGTACTTTTCTTGTCGGTCTATTGTCAGCCCCGTCTTAAAAAGAGTTGATATTAATCGCAACTTATTTGCAATTAATATCAATCGCAACTTTGTACATAAGAGATAGAAAACTGTAAACTTGCGATTGATTGGAGGCAGGACTTGCGATTGATTTAGATCAATCGCTACTCTTTGTTAGACGGGTCCTTAAAGCTTATCTGCCGTAGTTCACAGGAGGGATAAGACTGCCCTGCAAGGTCACTGGACAGGTTGTTATCTCATCAACTCAGCTCTCAGTTAACATACGAAAAAGAGGATCATGGGGGACCAATGGTCACCGATTAGGCATTGTTTGTTATATAGAGGGCGCAAGTAGCTACAAGTAGTGCAGTGGGCCTTTGAATACCCTTGACACCATCCATAAACTAATACATTTTTACATGGATGGTGAGTAAGCACTCTTGTCATTTCGGCCTCCACAATGCAATGTCACTTAATTGGATGACTTTAGTATGGGCCGAGTTTTCTTTCGGCTCTGGTGGTAAGAAATTACATAAATTTTTTCCATTTTATCAAACGGTTTACCTTCACTGCTCAACCATAGCGTCACTAGCATGAGGCGGAAGTTGTTGTTCATTTACCATGAAGAACAAGTAACGTTTGCTGTAATCACCTTTGATGAATGGTTAACAGTACACCCCTTTTCCAGGGGCTTAATCCACTCATTCACTTCCCGCTATATTCCACCAGGTTTTAGAGCTCATGCAATGTATTATCCTTGTTATCAGTTTGCAGTATTAGGGACTTTTAGATTTGCACGTCGACAAAGTGGACTACTACGTGTGACGTCTTTTTAAGGCACTGGACTTTTAGATTTGCACAAAGTCCCTAATATAGAGGGTTCTACAACGCCTGATTTATCTGTCAATATCCTACCCTGACCGAATTGATATATTTAACTCTAAACCAAAGACTGTTCCTAACTCTAAACCTCACCTCATACCCGATTGTAACCTTTAACCTAATCGTATATCTTTGACAAAATATAGCCCGAAGCAAATGTAAAAAAAGCACTGGACCCAATGTGACGATTTTAAAGAAACCTATTTTAAAGCCCCAGTGATAGTAATCTTTAAAAATAGTGTTATTTCGTATTCCAAAGCTTTAAAGAGGGGCGAAAGAGGGGTTAAGATTGCAATGTTGACCTCCTTGTATCTGGAACGTAATGCTTAAAAGTAATATTATAAAAATACATAACAACTTCGGGCTACTTGAATGTCTTTTCAAAAGGAATATAGATCTAGTGACGGTTTTGAGAAAATGTCTGATGTCTATTTTTCACTTTTTTGGTTTATCTTAGAAATTAGATACAAGATTGCTTTTTCTCACCTAAACCATCTCGAAACTTGACTGATTGAATGGTGTGTCTATGTCCTTCGTATGTTCTCGTTAGATCTCCAAACTCTGTCACCCAGCAGCGTACCGTTTGGTCTGCACTACCAGTGTACATCAATTTGTTTATAACCTGGATTGGAAATGAAATGCAAAACAAAATCAATAACATATATGTTTTGTTCACCCTTAAGGCCCTGCAATCACATCATTACCCCCGCTTCAGCCCAAATACCAGGGTAATGCGCTCACAAATTCTAGAAACGTCTTCACCTGGGTGGAGAGTGGCAGTTGTAGACCAGAGACTTGCCAAAGGACACTAGTACCGTTGCGGGGTCTTGAACCCCGTACCATTAACTTTAAATGTCCGTTGACTCATCCAATGGACCCCGAAATCCAAAAGTAGGAGATGTGTTTTGACAAGTCAAACAACTGCAATATGCATGTCGTACTATACTCTATAAGAAACGAACAGAGCTTACACATGAACATGATAGAATTTGATATCATATTACCAATATAAAATAAAGATCCTAAACGAAAAATTAACTCCATTCAGTTGAACTTGAATTTTAAGAGGGATGAAGAAAATTAGCTTATATTTATTAAACTGCATTTTATTAAGATTTACGCTCATATTAATAAGAAGACTATTGATGAACTGGTATGTTTATTGTGCAGATTTAACTAAGAAAGTTCAGTGCAACTAAAAATGAAAGGTGTATTATGATAAAAAGAACACGATGAAAATGTAAATGTTTGACTAAATTATATGAGAAGTAGAATTACAAGTAAAATAACATTTCAAATATAATATAAATAAAAGAACGCAACTCGAGAAATTATGTATTTGTTATAAATGCAACGTTGTATACTCATTATTGACTCAACCATGAACACAAAAAAGTCTATAGGCCAGCTCATTTATGAGAGAGAGAGAGATAAAGAGAGAGAGAGAGAGAGAGGGGTAACCTACGTCATACTGCCTATAAATAATTGGTCTCTTATTGGAAACGGTATGTACTGGGATTCAGCATCAATTAATTTGTTTATCCCAATCAATCTCATAAAGATTGCATTTGGGGTGGTTTTTTTTACATTAATATTCTAATCAAGGGTGTTTTTAAAATGGCGGATATATGCTCTATGCCTGGAATAGGCATGCTTTTTTCTGATGCATCGGTGATTATTTGTAAGATGAACTCCGTCACTGTGGCTATGGCACGTTGTAGTTTATCATATGAAATATAACGAGATGAGATAGAATGACCAGCAGTTCATATATATCTATACGAAAGGAAGAAAGAGAATAATGGTTGTCTAGCTTCAATCAAAGTTTTTCATTGCTGTCCTACGTTTTGGAAATGTTTGCAAAGGTTGAAAAAACATCTCCAAAAATTGAAACCGGTTCACTGGCTAAGAACGCAAATAATAATAATAATAATAATAATAATATATCTTGTTTACCCAGGGTAGCCTCATCAGAATTCATACTGTTCTCCCTGAGGGCCATGCAATCATAATTATGCCTTAAAGATATAAACCGGTAGTGGTAAAATTACGGTTCAAGGGTTTTGGGTGCAAAATATCCATTCAATATTGTTTAAATATTGCCTTCAGAGGTTTAGATGGCAATCCTCCAATCTAAATTTGCGAAAAAACAGAAATATATGCCAAAATGTTGAAGTGGATCGATATGGTAATTTACCAAATATATCAATTAGTAGGCGGTTTTCCGGCGAAATTTGTATCATCACGTATTAGTCAAAACATATTCTTTCGCATGATTGGTAATAAGAGCTGCCATTTCATTTTTTGAGAGGGGGCGTTTCCAAAACTGGTCTAAACCTTTAACCAGTAGACCGCGGAGACGGGCCTATATTATCTCTCTTTCTCTTTCTCTCTCTCTCTAATTATAAGGTGTATTTTCAGACTGTTGCCGGAATATAATAAAATATTTAAAACCATACTATACTAATCTATATCAGTGAAAACTAGAGCGTGGAATTAGGACAGTATTTGCGATAAATAGAACAAAATAAATTTAGAATTCATCATGTTTCATCATCCTATGAATTGCAAATTGTTAAAAGTCAATATGAAAAACATATAAAAGAAATTGACTGATTGCGGCATTGGTGGTCAGAGAGTTCTAGATTATAAAAAAGAAATAAAGCATCCTGAAGCTTATGGAATCTATCATTCAAAATGAGAGCATATTTACTTGGAAACTAACCAATAAATTTCATCTGAAACGTGGCAATCTCCTTCAAAACCATACGATTTTATATCTACGAATCAAGCGGTTACCATTTTGATAAAACCAAACGGCAAACACCAACCTCGATTACGGCGAATGAAATTGGCAGAGTACATCAACCTCTCTAAAAATAAGTGTGTAATCATAATTTGCTCGATTGTAGCCCTTGCGATGCATGGCAAAGATTGGATACGGTTTGACAGCGGTACACTTAATACTGCTAATCACTTTATGCACTGATGTCGAAATTGAGGTGGGAAAAGAGCTACGTTCTAAAAATACTTGATATGATTATGTTCGTGTCTGCGATAGCAATCATGGATCTATTCCTGTTTTATCACCACTGTTAAAAGCTTTTTTGTTTTGTTTCAAGCGACTCGTGAGACAGACTTTATGTAAGCTCCTGAATTTCTTTCTCGCCTGTCTCTGCTTTATTATCTAAGTTTACAAATCATGAATAAACCAGCAGAATTGCCGCCTTTACGGCGCTATGATGCATAACGAACACATGAAAAGGCGCCGGCATATTTATCTTATGTACACAATGAATTCTTACATAAATCATCTCTCTGTAAATTTATCCTCCAAATGAGAAAATTAATTACAATCTATACCTCATGCGCTGTGACTTCCCCTTCATGGTTGTATGTCTCTTTGATGTGACAGGCGATGTGTTGATAGTGAAAATGATTATTGAAATCGATTGAAAAAAAATGTACATGTAATTATACTCATATACATGATTATATTTCGGCGGAATGATCCATTAAAAATATAGATAAAGAGAGAATGTGAATGTGTGCGTGTGTATGTGTGTGTGTGTGAGGGAAAGAGTTATAGCTAGGCAGAAAGAAAGAAGGAAGATCTTTATTTAAAAATGAATTAAAAATAGTGACAGACAGATGCTTGATGTGCACTTTTCGGACTTAATTCATCCTCCCTTTGCTAGTAAATCCTGATTTCAATACCGATTTGCACTACATATATTTCGACTTTGTTCAAGTTCAAGAAGAAATTGTAAAAGAGGCATATTGAATGTCAAACGCATACTTAAATATTTTCATCTAACAGAAAATTACTTCTTTGAAAAGTGTAATATACAATTTACATTAAAAAAAAATTAAGGGTAGACAAGAATACCCATTTATATTTCTGTAAAAGATTTTTTAAAAGATAAGTTACGGATAAACCATTTATATTTAAATTTAGAGAAAACTAGAGAGGGGAAATGAGGGAGTGAGGGAGGAAGGGAGGAAGAGGGAAGAGAGAGAGAGAGAGAGAGGGAGAGAGAGAGAGAGAGAGAGGGAGAGAGAGGGAGAGAGAGAGAGAGAGAGAGAGAGAAATTGGGAATGGATTTAAAAAGAAATAATAACAGGTTTCTGACATGATAACACGTTTCCAAAATGAATATCATTGAATCATGTATAGTATTTATTAAATAAAAAGTAGGTTGGGTACATAGCCTTGCATAACAGGATAGACGCGGGTAAAAAAAAATGTAATAAAGTGCCTCCACAGACTGTATCACATTCAAGGCTAAATTAAGTCAAACTGGTGACGTTAAAACAAAATGACATCTCCATACGAGAGAACAATAGATACAATTTGGAAATATAGGACCAGTGATTTCAGCGGACTAATTACTGTGAATTGAAGAGAGAGAAAGAGTGAGAGAGAGAGAGAGAGAGAGAGAGAGAGAGTGAGAGAGAGAGAGAGAGAGAGAGAGAGAGGTCAAACCATTATGTTTGTCCTACCTGGCAACAACGAATGTATGCAGTTCGAATTTTGTCTGTTGAAATACTATTATTGTTATCAGGTGATTGAAGTAGTTTGTATCAAGACACTTCACAAAGACATGTTAAATTTGGTTACTTGACGAAAATGGCCTATTCACTGCAATCTCTCTTATATCCACAATGGATTAAATTTTGAATGAAAATGGCAACAATGGAGAGCTAAGGATACAATCTCTTTGATATTATTATATTCATATACACGACAAAGGCGTGTCCTTGTAAATTAAATCTCTGAATAAATATGAACATTTCAGCGAGAGCTTTTATAGTCAGCATTTTCAGAATTACTCAATCACCACGGATTATATGAAAGTGCACATCTCTAAATTTTACATTTACAAGTGCAAATTCATAAAGTTTGGAATTACCCTAATAAAACAAGCACCGGGTAAAAATGTCTATAAGAAGAGTGAAATTATTCTTTAATAATGAAATAGATATTAAAGATTCCTAGATCGTGCAAAAATGTCTCTGGGCGACTGTTTTATGGGAAAGCCATTTAGTCACTAGATAATGTTATATAATGTAGAATTCTACATAGTGCAAGAATATAGTCACATTTTGTTTACCATATGCGTTTCAAAGAGCCAGTTTCATAATGATTATATAATATTCGGTGCGCTATAACGGTTAGCAGTTTAAAGCTTCTTACATCAAATATTTGGAAGGAAAAGCGGAGAAACTTTAGAATACTGCATAAATTGCAATGGACAGATGTCCATTGGTTGAACAACGCACCAGAGACCATGTTAAACCTGAAGAATGTGTTAGCTAACCCTTACCCTAGTCCTTACCCTACATCTTACCTTAAACATAAACTCTATCGGTGGGGGGATTTTTAAAGTTCAGCCGAGAGAGCCTGACATATTCCCAATTATCGAAATGTAGGAATTTGTTTTTGACGTAGCTTTCTGTTACTATAGTTGCTTCGTTTTTTTCCGAACAAACAATTTAGCGTGAATGCACACCACACGCAATGATCATCTCTCTCATCAATATGAGTTACCATGGTATATAGTTCAAACAGCACGCTTTAAAAGCGTGACAAAGCCCTTAATTTGTGTTACTTGGATTCACGAGGGAAGCTATTATGGTGAATAATGCAGACGGTCAAAAAGCGTTCCTTTTTTTTTTAGTCTGAGCTTATACTTTTATACCCGTCACCTCGTACAAATATAAATTATAACGACATGATAACTGTAGACAGAGGGAGAGAGAGAGAGAGAGACAGACAGACAGAGAAAAAGAGGGAAGGAAACGAGAGGGAGAGACAAAGAGAGACAGCGAGGAAGAGAGAGGTGGCTTAATTTATTTTAAAAAAAATCAAGGAACAAAAAGCAAAGAAAAAAAAACTCTAAAAAGGATTTAAAAAAAACAAGAAGAGATAAAGTAAAACAAAATAAAACAAAAACGGAAAAATAACTATGATTATAACATTTGCTAGCGCGTTTTGAGTCGAAAGTCTAGAAGGGGGTCACATTTTGGTTGTGTATAAAGGTATGCAAATTGTTTTTTAAAGGAGCCTGGGTATAGGCATATGGTTTTCCTGAAGAACTGGAGACTATTATGGACAAAACATGCATTGGGCCAGGAAAGGATGAGGTGTTTTTCTTTTGGGTTGAGAATTTGGAATCGTTGATAACAAATTGGCTATAATTGTGAAAAAGTGACAAAAAAGATAACGTGACCTTTTTTTTTTGTTCGACAAATTTCTATTGTTAAAGTTGTCGGCATTCAGTCAGAAAAACCTCCCTCGTTCAAAACGCTCCTTCGACGCCTCCGAATCTAGTGCCAAACGATCTATAAAGCATGCAAAGGCAAATCTGTATGTGTTCTGTAATTTTGTTGATATATCTTTCAATTACAACGAGTATTGCAGTTCACACGTAGCGTATTTTTACGATTAAAGTGGGGAGACATTTTCGTTATCGAAATTTCATTTATTACCTCGACACGACTTAGATTTAGACTAGGCGTAAATAGTCAAATTTGACTGAACGCCGTAAATACTACCAACATCAACAACGTTATCGAGAAAAATGAGTGTGCCCCCCCCCCCATGGCTGGAATTACACTACACCACTGGTGACTAATGAATTCACGATTAAACTGTTGAAATATATACCTATTATCATTACATTTGCGATAGATAAATTATAACTGTCAACGTGCATATAGGTCATGTCAACATTTAGCGATGCAATTATCGGCACAATAGGATCTATCAATTTCACTTTCAGAAAGGTATTGAAAGAGACTGTATACACATAGAAAGGGCTATGTTCGTTGATCATGACCAGGAGGGGCGAACTAAATGACTTTCTTATCCCTTTTAAAGTCACGATTGTCGTTTTATATTGAAAGAAAAAGAGGGAAGTCAACTTGAAACTGAACAGTTACTATCGTTGAACATAAGTCAATAAAGTATGTACATATTAAGACTGTATAGAAGCAAACCTATCAGAAATGATTCCTCTTGGTGACTTGAATATTATTCCCTTTAAACAAAAAAAGTCTTCAAATGTATGTACATACGGTGTCTATTATCGATAGCTTTTTCAGACGTGTCACTCCGTTAACTCTGAGATTGCCTAAATTACAGTAAGCCTGTATTTTAACTTTTAAGATACCTTCATTTATCCTCCTCATATAGCTATATCGCCATTATGGCACCATATTTAATGTCTTTATGATCCAATTGGTATACACAATTTGAACGAACACTATTTTACATGATAATCTTGATCGTTTATTCGTGGAACAGACATACGTTGCATTCAATTACGATGCTCCCTGTTGGTCGATTCATTTCATTTTCGTCAAAGGTTCTACTAAAAATCAATTTAATCGCATTGTCTTTCTTATTGTATTGATGTAAAGAATTCTCTTCTCTGAAATGTAATAAAAATTATAAAATTATTAAGACAAGCTGTAATATGGTGATATTCTCAGAAAATCAATTGGCTATAGTTATAAGAATTAATTTTCAGGTCAGTAATTTGTTCATTAGGGATAACAATAGACCGATGGGAAACATGGCGATATCTAATTTAGACTATTCCAAAAGAAAGAGAGAGAGAGAGAGAGAGAGGACAAATCGAAAGACTTAATTTGAAATAGAACAAAAACAAATATATGTCTACTTCTTGAATATACATGTGGAGTCTGAAACACCTTGTTTATTCTATAAGTCTTATTTCGACATTTCTAATTTGACGCCCTTTATTACTTATTGACATGTTTCTACCCTGGAGCTGTCGGGGTATAGGGGTTCGTTCACTTGACTCTTAATCCTAGGTTTGAGGGTTCGAATCCCAGCCCGGCCCGGCATTGTCCTTTGGCAAGACATTAATCCACGTCTTCCACTCTCCACCCATGTGGGAATGGGTACCAGCCCATTGCTAGAGTAATATTAATTTCAGGGCCTTTCGGAAGAACAGAATTGATGCTGATGAGGCTTCCCTGAGTCAATGAACAAATAATATTGTATTATAATATAGATATTTACAATCCCCCAATATTGTGCATTTTGTTTGTCTTCATGTCCTCTTCGTCTGTGTTTATCACTCTCTAAAGTCTTTTTTCCCCTTCTTTTTTCTTTTACTTCTACACCTTGTCCCACATTTTTTTCCTGTACAACACAACGATTCACAAATTGTAAAAACAAAAAATGCAGAAAATGTAGTAAAGAGTTAGGCCTTATTAATCCACGTCGTCGTTGTGAGCATACACATAACTTTGTCTTCTTCCGGAGCTCCCTTTTCTCTATTTCTTCGTGTGCTTTTTTGACATTAGCCACTACTATTGTCTTGATTTTACAGATTGCAATTCAAAATACACTTTCTCTATAGTACTCTGCTATTGCTACCATTAACAGTAACTCCCAAACACCATTGTTACGTCGTGAAATGAAATGCCTGGATCCCGCGGGCTTTGTTGATTTCCTTTTGAACAATAAAATGATCGATGCCATCTTTTGAGGTTATCGCGGAATCAATATCCACCGCCTGGCACTTTCATATACAACGTGATCACATATAAACATGGGCGGTCTTTCAGGTTTGTTAAAAGGTGTAGTTTAACCTTGATTTGCGGAAGAGAAGAACATGTAGCAATGTTGTCACTCAATTTAATTTGTTCGAATCCCTTATAAAGCTTTCTCGAAGTATTTCAACTTAAACCACTAAGTTTAGATCAACATAATATAGAAAGCTTTCTTTTTAACGAAACAAATATACAATCCACACCAAGACTCATATTCTTTTTTTTCTTTCACTTCATCTTTGTCTTGGTCTTATTACTTTTTCGTGTTATGTAATTTCTTTATTAATATACCATTTCTCCCAACCAAAATAAAATCATATACATCCCTGGAAATTTACTTTTTTCCAAAAAATAATGACTACTGTTTTAAGTTATAAAAAGCACTTTATAATACACAGTGACGTGTTTGAAAAGGTATTATGACCCATTAAAACCAACCAATATCATGAAATCTTATGACGTGAAGTCAAATGTGACAACAAATATTGGTAAAATTTGTATGAATTCCTATACCAAAATCGATTCCCGTATTGCCAATAACTCCATCAATTTAACCTTTGAATAATCAGAACTGCACTCCAAGAAACATCGACAACCTTTCAAAAATAGAGCACCCATTTCCTGCCTTACGATCAAAGTTGCCACTCAACGTTTATTTGTCTCTGTCAAAATGAATGTGGACACAGGGAACACAGCTGTTTAAATAACTGCTGCCTTATATTTTAATCAAAATCATACACAAAATGCATTTTACGTAACACTACGTTCCTATTTCAGAATTTACCTCTCCCCTCTACCTGTCTGTCATTCATTCTTGTTTGTTTTTCTGGGAATAATATAATTATCCAAATATTTGAGTCATCCCCGAGATGACACAATGACTAAGTATATGTAGGAAAATTGTAATGAAACAATGAGTTTCTAACCGAATGAAGAAAGATTTGGCGCAATATTGATATTCCACGGCGGATGACGTGGTAACATCCTTGAGAGGGTTGCTAATTTACTAATTTTCAGTGAGAATTTAAGAACCCATTTATGGTATCGGAAAGTTGATAGAAAACGAAATATAAATTACTAGGTTATCAAAAAGAGAAGATTTCCTTTTCGTTTTTTTAAAACATAACAAGTTACAACGATACAGGGGCATATATCCATAACCATGATAGTGGGGGACTGGGGTTGGGGGGAGGGGGGGGGGGGAGGAGGGCAAACACATAATTTCAATTGAACGCTATAATGATCATAACACTTTTAAGTTCAATAATAATTACGAGTAAATATCAGTTGGCCCTGTCCCTCCTCTTTCCAATCAATGTTACATTCGTGTTTGTACAAAATTAATCAGAAAAGTGTCCAGT
This sequence comes from Strongylocentrotus purpuratus, assembly GCF_000002235.5. Lineage (NCBI taxonomy): Eukaryota > Metazoa > Echinodermata > Echinoidea > Camarodonta > Strongylocentrotidae > Strongylocentrotus > Strongylocentrotus purpuratus. The sequence continues at coordinate 33,204,931 of NW_022145613.1, read as the reverse complement.
AAGTCGCACATCGGGTCATTTTTCATTTCGAAAAGAAAATAGACAAAATATATTGTCTCGACTTGTCGTGGACACAGTACCAGTCATGAAAGATTTGTATTAGCAAAGTCATGACTAAACATTACATTGTCGTGATATTTTCATTTACTTAACGTATTTGCAGGATCTAGCACTTTTTCTGATAATAAATGACCAGGCTTGAATTGACAATGTCGTCATCAAGTTCTGTACCAGAATACAAGTTAAGCTAATAGGCACACATATTCGAGTGTCATGCTATATCGCATGGCGTATGAAAGTGAACGCATTGGAGTATTATTTAAGTTAACTCTATGATGAAGTTATTATTCTAGAAGTGTAGAATGTCGCTAATAAAACGCCGTTTCTATAATAAATCGTTTTGAAGGAATTATTGTACAGTTGTAGATTTAGAAATTATGTACCGATATGTAACCCTAAAGTGGAGCTGGTGTATATAGGAGAATCTGCAGTGGTTTAAATTAGTGAACCTACCTGAAGGCATATGACTGATCCTTGGTGGCCAGTAAAAGTCTTAAAGATCTCTCCTGTGTTAATGTTCCAACTATTCACTGTAAAATCGCCGCTTCCTGTATAAAGCACTGTCCCTGTACTATCTGCTCCTAGACAGTGTATGGCGGCTTTGTGGCCACGGTACGTGATCACACATTCTCCCGAGTCCATGTTCCACGCCCTAGCCGTGCCATCAGCACTCCCTGTGACGAGGATATCCTTGTTGAGGTCCATGTCGACCACGTCTTCCTTCATGGCATCTTCGGCGGGAATGTACATCAGCGGAGTGACGGATCGCGAATGACCACGGAAGATGTGAAGCAGTTCCCCATCATCAGGGTCCCAACACATCGCCGTCTTGTCATACGAGCTCGTGAAGAGAAAGTCCCCGGTGCAGATGAGTCGATTGACGGCACCACCATGGCCTTCGATCAACAGTTCCTCCTTGGACTCTTCGATGTCCCACTTCCTGACCGTACGATCAGCACTACCCGTAAAGACGAACTCCTCGTATATTTGACAGCATGTGATGTAGCCGGTATGGCCTTTGAGTACTGCTTTCACGGATCCATCAAACACGTTCCAGACCCTAATAGTTTTGTCATCACTCCCCGTGGCAATGTAACTCCCATCTTCGCTCATCGACATGCAGTTTATACTTTTCTTATGTCCTTTGAACGACATCAACAAATGTTCATCCTTCTCGGGCTTCTTCTTCTTCTTTTTCCTCTTTTTCTTCTTGTTGCCCATCTCGTCTACCACCTCCTCATCCTCAAACTCCTCGCCTTCCTTGTTGTCCATATCGTCTTGTTTTCTCTTCGATCTTTCCTTTTCCTCGTGCTCAATTTGTTTCATCTTCTGGGATGCCCCGCATCCCATGTTGGCTATCAATTTCCGTCAGAGGCATACAATTCAAGAGCACACAATGTCTTCACAAAGTCATAATGTAAAACATATTACCATCATTTGACCCAATTCAAAACGAAGGAAACTTGAATCAAATGCATGGGATTGTATCAAATTGCGACAAAATATACTAGATACTCGGAATCCCTGTGACACATGAAACGATGATAACACAGTACCTTCCTTTTACATTGTATAATCCGCAACAATAAACCATCCACATAAAAATACCCTCCTTGGTATGAAAGCAGAATCAAATTTCTCCATGATGTCCAATTTCACGAGATTCTGCAGCAAATGGCGTCCTTTTACCATAGCTACATGACGCTCAACTCCCAGACAACGGTGATCGTCAGGCACGTCCCTCTTTATTACTTCGCATCCGCTCCGTGCCTGCTGCGTGAGTGTGTGCGTGACTTTGTGTGTGTGAACGGAGGATGCGTGTGCGTGACTTTGTGTGTGTGTGAAGGGAGGATGCGTGTGCGTGTGTATGAGTGAGTACTGATAATGCATGCCAGCATGATAGGCTAATGAAACTTCATGTATTGTCTCTTGCCAATGGAGAGGCAGTATGCAAGGTATTATTTCATTATTGATGAGAGCTAAAAGCGGCTGATATGCTCGATGTATGAAATGGTGGCGTTCTGAGCATAACTGGTAGTCGAGGTGGAGTGTAGCCTCTTATCAGTTTTTTTTCCTTTTAACTCCTGTTTAGTATACACAAAATTAATATGCATCACTGATGGCGTTATTGAGAATCATCCACACAGTGTAACTGGAATGTTTCAAAGGTGTAGGGGCGGGTGATTATACCAATGCCGAAATATAGTAGTTGTTTTACATAATGGTGACGAGAATCCTGGTCATTTCATTAAAAAAAAAACACCTTATCCCAGATCCTTAAATCAAGACTCGACGAGCAAAGTTAGAAGTAGGCGATATCACGGCTGGTCATTATACAATATCATTGACCATATTTTAGCACTTTCTTATGACGAGTTATAGCATAGGAAAAATGAATGCCACATTCTCGTTTAAATAGATTTGCCGCGGTAAAAGGTTTGTCTAAACTTATTATTTTAATGCAAAAGTGCATGTGATGCAACAAAAATGTTGCATCTTCTAATATCTACAGATATTCAGCTTGAGTTATGATAAGGAGAGAAAATAAAATATTACACATTAAACCAAACTTACACTGAGTGTTCGACATAATAATAATTATGAATATCATTAGCTTGTAGAATATTAGTTTGCATCATATCAAATATCATAAACGATACCGGTATATTATGATGGTAGAGCAGAGAAGGTGCAAAAATGCACAGTAATGAAACCTCAAGACTTGAACCCTAATGCAAATGGCGTATTGACCTTGAGGTGGGGGGGGGGGGTACCCTTACAAATTAATCCGTAATACAAATCTACAACACACGACATAATATTTACGCCCTCTTCTCACCCATTACTAAATACTTCCTTTGACAAATCATATGAGAAAAAGATAGATAGATATATATTAATATATTTAAAGAGAGAGAGAGAGAGAGAGAGAGAGAGAGAGAGAGAGAGAGAGAGATTTAACATGTAACTGTGATCCTCGCTTTTGTAATAGTGATCCACCTTCAACACACGCGATATGCCCCAATTTCTCTAACATGTAATGGTGATCAGGGATCCCTATTACAATTGTAATAGTTATCCAAACACACGCAATGTGTGCATTTACACGCAGCATGCCATAGGCATATCGATACACACACACAATATCGATATGTGTGTGATCTCATCAAACTTTGTGCCAATGAGTGCGGTGACTAAAGCTGAAACTTGAAAGGCTAAAATTGATTGGTGAGTATTAATAGTGCATTATTATTTGTAATTTTATTAGAGGTTTTGATGAAAGAATGATATGTGTAATTTCTATACACATACTTTGACCTGTATGTCTTGTAACTGCTATAAAAAGTAAGATCTATGGTAGATATGAATTTTTCAGTCCCATGCATGCAATTCGGTGTGTTTTCAATGTCAAGGACCTTGATACTGATGATAGGGGGTCCGAAAAACTATGCTTTCTTAGATCTTAACTAAAAGCTCAAATAGAATTCTGATGTAAACTTACATTATAAATGTAATGTATTATTATTATTAGTATTATTAGTATTATTATTAGTAGTATTATCTAGATGTAGGAGTAGGGTATATCAACATTTCTTTCACTAGCTAAGACTCTTGTTGTAGGCAAAGACTAAGTAAGCAAAGTCTACTCTAGATCTAGTAGTACTAGCCTACTAGTAGAGTAGACCCTAGGCTAGACCTAGTCTCCGAGTCTGACCATGCTGACTCTGTCACTCTGGGTAGTGTAGGTCTAGTCTACCTCTATAGTTTGCAAATTTAGTTGGACTCTCAAAACAAGTTGAATTAACTCGAGGGCCGGCAACCTCAGGTCAATGCAAATGTGTATTGACCACTACCACTAGGGATTTATTTATTTATTTTTCGAAATATTGAATAACAATAGGTTTCCCAACTCTTGTCATTCAGGTCGAGAATGCATTTCCATTTAAAAAGATTTTATATTCTCCTCTCCTTCTCTTAAAAGTGCATTTTAGTTTCAAATTAGTGTTGTGAGGTTCTGGTAATTCCATATCGGAGAACCTGAATAAAACTAATAGGCTCTGCATTAAATAAAGAGAAAAAAAAACCCTTAATTTTAGTCGGACATATCATAGTCGAGAAAGTGTAAGGAAATGTGGTTGGTTTAGACATGGGGGGGGGGGGGGGAGGGGGGAGGGGGGGGGAGGGGGGGGGGGGGGGCTTGCCTAATACTACAGGCACTGTATTACATGAAGAGAAAACAAAGCTTTAATTTCAGTTGGACATATCATAGTCCAGAAACAGTAAGGAAATGTGGTTGGTGTAGCCATGAGTGAAAGGTAGGGAAGAGGCCCCCCCCCCCTTAATACAGGCTCTGTATTAAACAGAGAGGTAACAAAACTATAGTTTTAGTCGGACGTATCATAGTCGAGAAAGCGTAAGGAAACGTGGTTGGTATAGCCATGGGGGGTGGGGGGGGGGGCTTGCCTAATACAGGCACTAAAATAAAGAGACAACGAAACTTTTAATTACAGTCGGACGTATCATACTCGAGAAAGAGTAAGGAAATGTGATTGGCTAGCCACGACGGGAATGTGGGGGGGGGGGGCATGCCTAAAACAGGATGTGTATTAAAAAAAGAGATAACAAAACTTTACTTTCAGTCGGACATATCATAGTCCAGAAAGAGTAAGGAAATAAGATTGGCGTAGCCACAAGGGAAAAGGTGAGGAAGCCCCCCCCCCCCTAATACAGGCTCTGTATTAAATAAAGAGAGAAAAAAACTTTAATTACAGTCGGACGTATCATACTCGAGAAAGAGTAAGGAAATGTGGTTGGTGTAGCCAAGAGGGGGAGAGGGGTTGGGGTGGGGGCTTGCCTGATTCAAGCTCTATATTGAATAAAGAGATACAATATAACAAAACTATGATTTCAGTCTGATGTTTCATAGTCGAGAAAGAGCAGGGAAATGTGATTCAGATAGCCACGGGGGAAGGGGGAGGGGGGCTTGCCTTATAAAGGCTCTGTATTATAAAGAGAATTAAAAACAAATTTTGGTTGAACATATCATTGTTGAGAAAGCGTAATGAAATGTAGTTGGTTTAGACATGGAGGGAGGGGGGAGGGGGACGCTCACCTAATACAGGCACTGTATTACATGAAGGTAAAACCAAACTTTAATTTCAGTCGGACATATTATAGTCCAGAAACAGTAAGGAAATGTGGTTGGTTTAGACATGGAGGGGGGGGGGGGGGGGAGGGGGACGCTCGTCTAATACAGGCACTGTATTACATGAAGGTAAAACCAAACTAATTTCAGTCGACATATCATACCTGTAGTCGGGAAATAGGGAAATGTTATTGGTGTAGCCACTGGGTGTAGGGGGGGGGGGGGCTAGCTTAATACAGGCTCTGTATTAAATAAAGAGAAAAAAAAACTTTAATTACAGTCGGACGATCATACTCGAGAAAGAGTAAGGAAATGTGGTTGGTGTAGCCAAGAGGGGGAGAGGGGTTGGGGTGGGGGCTTGCCTGATTCAAGCTCTATATTGAATAAAGAGATACAATATAACAAAACTATGATTTCAGTCTGATGTTTCATAGTCGAGAAAGAGCAGGGAAATGTGATTCAGATAGCCACGGGGGAAGGGGGAGGGGGGCTCGCCTTATACAGGCTCTGTATTATTAAGAGAATTAAAAACAAATTTTGGTTGAACATATCATTGTTGAGAAAGCGTAATGAAATGTAGTTGGTTTAGACATGGAGGGGGGGGGGGGGGGGGGAGGGGGACGCTCGCCTAATACAGGCACTGTATTACATGAAGGTAAAACCAAACTGTAATTTCAGGCGACATATCATACCTGTAGTCGGGAAATAGGGAAATGTTTTTGGTGTAGCCACTGGGTGTAGGGGGGGGGCTCGCCTAATACAGGTACTGTATTATATGAAGAGAAAACAAAGCTTTAATTTCAGTGGGACATATCATAGTCCAGAAACAGCGAGGAAATGTGGTTGGTGTAGCCACGAGGGAAAGGTAGGGAAGAGGCCCCCCCCCCCTAATACAGGCTCTGTATTAAATAAAGAGAAAAAAAAACTTTAATTACAGTCGGACGTATCATACTCGAGAAAGAGTAAGGAAATGTGGTTGGTGTAGCCACGAGGGGGAGAGGGGTGGGGGGGGGGGGCTTGCCTGATTCAAGCTCTGTATTAAATAAAGAGATACAATATAACAAAACTATGATTTCAGTCTGATGTTTCATAGTCGAGAAAGAGCAGGGAAATGTGATTCAGATAGCCACGGGGGAAGGGGGAGGGGGGCTTGCCTTATAAAGGCTCTGTATTATAAAGAGAATTAAAAACAAATTTTGGTTGAACATATCATTGTTGAGAAAGCGTAATGAAATGTAGTTGGTTAAGACATGGAGGGAGGGGGGAGGGGGACGCTCGCCTAATACAGGCACTGTATTACATGAAGGTAAAACCAAACTTTAATTTCAGTCGGACATATTATAGTCCAGAAACAGTAAGGAAATGTGGTTGGTTTAGACATGGAGGGGGGGGGGGGGGGGGGAGGGGGACGCTCGTCTAATACAGGCACTGTATTACATGAAGGTAAAACCAAACTAATTTCAGTCGACATATCATACCTGTAGTCGGGAAATAGGGAAATGTTATTGGTGTAGCCACTGGGTGTAGGGGGGGGGGGGCTAGCTTAATACAGGCTCTGTATTAAATAAAGATAAAAAAAAACTTTAATTACAGTCGGACGTATCATACTCGAGAAAGAGTAAGGAAATGTGGTTGGTGTAGCCACGAGGGGGAGAGGGGTGGGGGGGGGGGGGCTTGCCTGATTCAAGCTCTGTATTAAATAAAGAGATACAATATAACAAAACTATGATTTCAGTCTGATGTTTCATAGTCGAGAAAGAGCAGGGAAATGTGATTCAGATAGCCACGGGGGAAGGGGGAGGGGGGCTCGCCTTATACAGGCTCTGTATTATAAAGAGAATTAAAAACAAATTTTGGTTGAACATATCATTGTTGAGAAAGCGTAATGAAATGTAGTTGGTTTAGACATGGAGGGGGGGGGGGGGGGGGGAGGGGGACGCTCGCCTAATACAGGCACTGTATTACATGAAGGTAAAACCAAACTGTAATTTCAGGCGACATATCATACCTGTAGTCGGGAAATAGGGAAATGTTTTTGGTGTAGCCACTGGGTGTAGGGGGGGGGGGCTAGCTTAATACAGGCTGTGTGTTATATAAAGAGAAAAAAAAACTTTAATTTCAGTCGGAAGTATCATAGTCGAGAAATAGGGAAATGTGATTGGCGTAGCCACGAGGGGAAGATGGGGGGGGGGGGCTCGCCTAATACAGGCACTGTATTACATGAAGAGAAAACAAAGCTTTAATTTCAGTGGGACATATCATAGTCCAGAAACAGTGAGGAAATGTGGTTGGTGTAGCCACGAGGGAAAGGTAGGGAAGAGGCCCCCCCCCCCCCCCTAATACAGGCTCTGTATTAAATAAAGAGAAAAAAAAACTTTAATTACAGTCGGACGTATCATACTCGAGAAAGAGTAAGGAAATGTGGTTGGTGTAGCCACGAAGGGGAGAGGGGTGGGGGGGGGGGGGCTTGCCTGATTCAAGCTCTGTATTAAATAAAGAGATACAATATAACAGAACTATGATTTCAGTCTGATGTTTCATAGTCGAGAAAGAGCAGGGAAATGTGATTCAGATAGCCACGGGGGAAGGGGGAGGGGGGCTCGCCTTATACAGGCTCTGTATTATAAAGAGAATTAAAAACAAATTTGGTTGAACATATCATTGTTGAGAAAGCGTAATGAAATGTAGTTGGTTTAGACATGGAGGGGGGGGGGGGGGGGAGGGGGACGCTCGCCTAATACAGGCACTGTATTACATGAAGGTAAAACCAAACTGTAATTTCAGGCGACATATCATACCTGTAGTCGGGAAATAGGGAAATGTAATTGGTGTAGCCACTGGGTGTAGGGGGGGGGGGGGGGCTAGCTTAATACAGGCTGTGTGTTATATAAAGAGAAAAAAAAACTTTAATTTCAGTCGGAAGTATCATAGTCGAGAAATAGGGAAATGTGATTGGCGTAGCCACGAGGGGAAGATGGGGGGGGGGGCCCTCCTAATACAGGCACTGTATTACATGAAGAGAAAACAAAGCTTTAATTTCAGTGGGACATATCATAGTCCAGAAACAGTGAGGAAATGTGGTTGGTGTAGCCAGGAGGGAAAGGTAGGGAAGAGGCCCCCCCCCCCCTAATACAGGCTCTGTATTAGATAAAGAGAAAAAAAAACTTTAATTACAGTCGGACGTCTCATACTTGTGAAAGAGTAAGGAAATGTGGTTGGTGTAGCCATGAGGGGGAGAGGGGTGGGGGGGGGGGGGGCTTGCCTGATTCAAGCTCTGTATTAAATAAAGAGATACAATATAACAAAACTATGATTTCAGTCTGATGTTTCATAGTCGAGAAAGAGCAGGGAAATGTGATTCAGATAGCCACGGGGGAAGGGGGAGGGGGGCTTGCCTTATACAGGCTCTGTATTATAAAGAGAATTAAAAACAAATTTTGGTTGAACATATCATTGTTGAGAAAGCGTAATGAAATGTAGTTGGTTTAGACATGGAGGGGGGGGGGGGGGGAGGGGGACGCTCGCCTAATACAGGCACTGTATTACATGAAGGTAAAACCAAACTGTAATTTCAGGCGACATATCATACCTGTAGTCGGGAAATAAGGAAATGTAATTGGTGTAGCCACTGGGTGTAGGGGGGGGGGGGGGCTAGCTTAATACAGGCTGTGTGTTATATGAAGAGAAAAAAAAACTTTAATTTCAGTCGGAAGTATCATAGTCGAGAAATAGGGAAATGTGATTGGCGTAGCCACGAGGGGAAGATGGGGGGGGGGGGGGGGGCTAGCCTAATACAGGCACTGTATTACATGAAGGTAAAACCAAACTTTAATTTCAGTGGGACATATCATAGTCCAGAAACAGTGAGGAAATGTGGTTGGTTTAGACATGGAGGGGGGGGGGAGGGGGGAGGGGGACGCTCTTCTAATACAGGCACTGTATTACATGAAGGTAAAACCAAACTGTAATTTCAGGCGACATATCATACCTGTAGTCGGGAAATAAGGAAATGTAATTGGTGTAGCCACTGGGTGTAGGGGGGGGGGGGCTAGCTTAATACAGGCTGTGTGTTATATGAAGAGAAAAAAAAACTTTAATTTCAGTCGGAAGTATCATAGTCGAGAAATAGGGAAATGTGATTGGCGTAGCCACGAGGGGAAGATGGGGGGGGGGGGGGGCTAGCCTAATACAGGCACTGTATTACATGAAGGTAAAACCAAACTTTAATTTCAGTGGGACATATCATAGTCCAGAAACAGTGAGGAAATGTGGTTGGTTTAGACATGGAGGGGGGGGGGGGGGGAGGGGGGGAGGGGGACGCTCTTCTAATACAGGCACTGTATTACATGAAGGTAAAACCAAACTGTAATTTCAGGCGACATATCATACCTGTAGTCGGGAAATAGGGAAATATAATTGGTGTAGCCACGAGGGGAAGATGGGGGGGGGGGGGGGGGCTCGCCTAATACAGGCACTGTATTACATGAAGAGAAAACAAAGCTTTAATTTCAGTGGGACATATCATAGTCCAGAAACAGTGAGGAAATGTGGTTGGTGTAGCCACGAGGGGAAGATGGGGGGGGGGGGGGGGGCTCGCCTAATACAGGCACTGTATTATATGAAGAGAAAACAAAGCTTTAATTTCAGTGGGACATATCATAGTCCAGAAACAGTGAGGAAATGTGGTTGGTGTAGCCACGAGGGAAAGGTAGGGAAGAGGCCCCCCCCCCCCTAATACAGGCTCTGTATTAAATAAAGAGAAAAAAAAACTTTAATTACAGTCGGACGTATCATACTCGAGAAAGAGTAAGGAAATGTGGTTGGTGTAGCCACGAGGGGGAGAGGGGTGGGGGGGGGGGGGGGCTTGCCTGATTCAAGCTCTGTATTAAATAAAGAGATACAATATAACAAAACTATGATTTCAGTCTGATGTTTCATAGTCGAGAAAGAGCAGGGAAATGTGATTCAGATAGCCACGGGGGAAGGGGGAGGGGGGCTCGCCTTATACAGGCACTGTATTACATGAAGAGAAAACAAAGCTTTAATTTCAGTGGGACATATCATAGTCCAGAAACAGTGAGGAAATGTGGTTGGTGTAGCCACGAGGGAAAGGTAGGGAAGAGGCCCCCCCCCCCTAATACAGGCTCTGTATTAAATAAAGAGATAACAAAATTATAATTTTAGTCGGACGTATCATAGTTGAGAAAGTGTAAGGAAACGTGGTTGGTGTAGCCATTGGGGGGGGGGGGGAACTTGTTTAATATTGTTTAATATTGAAATGCAAGCATTACTTTAAACAAACAAAACTTTGTTATTCCTGGCTCATTTTTCCCGATTGAGGTGTCGTATGAAAGGCCAGAATTTGAAATTTCTAGATACTTTCAGATATTGCCCGCCAAATGACTTTTTGGTTTCCTCTATTTAAATTGTTTTTAATCACTCATACGTGAAATATTTATCATACGAGTTGCATCAAATGAAAGAGGAGGAACTTTGCTTTACAAATATGTGTCATTTATAAATTATAATTATGATAAAACTTTGATAATTCTCGGTTTCGTTTTTTCTGGGACGCACTGTATACTTGGGTCTTGTTCTGACCTGTGAATACAAGATTCCAATATTTTTTTAATGTAGTGATAGTATTAACATTTGATCATTCATTTTTTCTGTTTTCCAGCTTCAAATAATCTACGTTGATGGAGGGCCAGCAAGTTCTTCAAGATCTCTCTAATGAGTCCATGTAAGTACTCAATATCACAGATAAATACTCAATTTCAAAGGCAGAAAGGCAATTTATGAAAAGTATTACTTTATACACAACCACAAAATATACCAAATATTGATCTGTGTTCAATTTTGGGCAAACATGACACAATCAAATCTCACGTCACCTCTCAACCGAATGTTGAAAGAAAGACGAAGGTGTTTTTTTTTTGGAGGGGGGATCTTCACTTTTGCTTATATGTATGCAAACTAAAATAGAAAAAAATACATTTACTCAAATTTAGGCCCCTAGAATAATGATTCTCTACCTAGGGCACTAACCTCCTATGACAAACTGTTAGATTATACCTGACGTTGGAATCATCAGGACCTCTATATTTACAGTGCTTGTCAAAAATTTAGATACACCCTGGATTTGAGGAAAGTTTTACTTCCAGGGCTGTGTATCTTATTTTGTGTGTGCATGAAATTCAAGCCTAATTGGTGATGAGCTCCTGTCTTCATATGCGGGACATATTGAAAAGGAATGGCAATTTTACAGGGTCGTCAGTTTTGTTGAGATGTATATGGTGATGTATTTACTACGTTCAAATGTTTAAGCTCCATTTATATGGGGGGGGGGGGGGGGGTAACCTGCAAAAACTGTATGCTGTCTTTAAAACTATGTTTATACGCAATAGAACAGAATATGCTGCATATCCCTCAAAAAGTTTAAATTCAAGCCATGGCCCAGATACCAACTATTTGTAATGTTTGTTCACATTTGTATTCATTTTCTTTAATAACACAGTGAAACATATCCGCTCCATTCCAAAAATTGAAGTTATGAACTTTTTGTTTTCTTAATTCCTCAAGAAGTTGACTAGTATAACATTGAACTTATCTTGCAATTTAAATTGTGGTATAATTCCAGCTTTAGGTATATCATATAACAAATATTAAATTAGGTACAGCAAGAAACAGTGTTTAATTAAGTTTATAAAGTTTTCCTTGTATTAAGTTGTACATTGAAATATTATTTGTATACATGATTTATACTACTATACCTTATGGTCATTTAATTTACCAGGTTTGAAGGTAACTCATTACAAAATCCATCATTACGAAAAGCTCTCGTTAAAAACTATACCCCACCACTATAGCACAGCAGTCAATGTAATCTGGTGGGGTAGCACTACCCCAGATTCGTTTCTCTCGTTAAAACTTTGTAATCTGGTGGGGTAGCAATACCCCAGTTTCGTTTCTCTCGTTAAAACTTTGAGAGAGCTACTACTGTTACACAGGCACCAATGGGAATCTGATGGGGTCTCACTACCCCACTTTCAATTCTCTCGTTAAAAACTTGGACAGAGCCTTGAGGCTCTGAGTGAGAGATTAAGATATTGGATTGCAGCTGGACTCTACATCATCTTACGTAATACTAGTGTAAACAAACTCTTACTGGGGTCTGCCTGAAAGGAAATGAGAAGTAGGACATAAGTATTTTACTTGTTTTAAGATATTTTCATTTCCTAAAGTCACTAATAATTTAGATGAAGACCAAAATGAAAGTTCGAACGAAGCAAAATGACCCATATAATTGGCGATATAACAACAATTTTAACTCTGGCAGCGAACCCCTGCATGTGTCTCTTTCTCCCTTCTCCCTTCCTTTCCCCTTGTATCATGCTTATCTCTCTCTCGCTATCACCTCATCAAGGTCTCGGTGGGGGTGGATTACAGCGCTAGTGTTTACTTAGGGCTTATCACAATCTCAGCTCTAGTACAAGTAGAAATGGTGAAAGTCAAAGGGGGTTTCAATTTTAAACGACGAGTTTTCGTCATGATGGTGAACTTATACCTACTATCACTGTATAAAAGAAAATTGCCATCCCAGTCAAGAACGTACAACAAAGAGTGTGAAGCAATACATTTAAACAACTTCTTCCTTTCTCTTTTTTGTTGTTGATTGGCAATTAGGAGACGTACATGTAGAAGATAACATGAATAATGGTGTTAGAGCCGAACCTCCTGAAGATGGTAAGTTTTTAATTTTTTTATTCACTGGTGCTTATTAAAAACATTATAATAAATGCCGTTGAAAAAGAATGGGAAAGAAACATTGTTAGGCTATTGCTGCATGAATACTAAAACAAGTTGATACAAGTCTGTAACCAAATTTTGTTTAGCTTATGTAAATTAGGGGATGTTATAATTGGTTTTCTATCAATTCTGAAGTAATACAATATTTTAAAACACGTTTATAATTATGACGATTTAATTTTTGCCGGGAAGTTAAATTGCTTGTTCTGGCTTTTTTGTTCCCAGCAAAAACATTGTGTAGCTAAAATACCATAATATATGCAAATGAAAGATATACTAGCAAATTAATTTGAAAACATAATCAATCTGGTAAATATCTTTCTCGAAAAATAGTTTTGGCTACATATGGAACATAGAAACAATGTCGTTTATAGAAGTTGAGAAGTCGTTTGAGAAGTAGTTGCTTAAACTTAAACAGCTTGAGATGAGACCTTTTACCGGCCAACCAACAACATTTGTGTATTAATTTGTGCATTTACACATTGAAATTTATATTGATTCAATTCAGATTGCAATTTGGCAGCAACTGTGGCCAATAAAGCAACTAAAAAGGTATTGATTTCATTGTTAATCCTTTAAAAAAATCTTTGGATGGCAATTCTGTAATTTTATTGAGTCCCACATCTTCTCTTTTACTTGAAAACAAGATACTTCTTAATTTCATCTGCGTACATGTAGGAGCAAAGCTACATGTATGTGCTTGATAGTGTATTCATAAAAGGTAATACTGTTTTTATGTTAAAAAGCTTTGAAGTTGATACAAGAAAATATCATGCCAAATGCAAATATTAATGATACTGGTAATGATTCCTCTAAATATTTATATTGGTATTGTTCCTCTTAAATGCTGGAGCATTCGTTATCAGTGTCATATACATTCATTTTATGTAAGAGTAAATGCATTTCACTTTACTGTCCCAATCGCTTCCACAGTAGACTTATAAATACTGTCAACAAATGTTTCCTTGCAATTTTTTACAAAATTCTGGTCGAATCACTAATTCAAATAATAGATTCATGAAGGCTAATGTCAAGTTAGAATGTGAGTTAAATCTTTTCAAGGTCAAAGCTTTAAGGTCAATAAATTCTCCTAGAAAAGCTTTAAATCTTTTGCATTTAACAATCTACTCATTCAAGTTTAGTTCATTAATTTGAGGTTATTTGATATGAATGTTTTTATATACTGTATTTTACATTTGTAAAACATTGCCCAATTCGGCCTTGTAGGCCGCAATGCATTGTTGTTCTTTTATTCTCAATAAAACAATTATCTATCTATCTATCTAATGAGTATTATGTGTTCATACCTATATGCTTTCTAAATTACTTTCAAATATTTCTCTCTATATGTTTGTAGAAGCAGAGAATTAAGAGATGATGCCCAATGCGTCCCACGTTGACAGATCAGATGTCCCGCCACCTGATTTATAAACACAAGGTTTCCGACAAAGACAAGAGACTAACCCTACTCCAGCTGGCATGAGAAGAGTAATCGATCTGTAACCGAATGTATGTTATAATTATTTGTGGATTTATAACATGTGGTATCATAAAAAAATCTGAATCAATATAGAATAAGTTAATGATATATATTTGCCTCCATTACAGAAGCTCAGGGATTTTAGGCAATTAATTACGTCAGATGAGCATATTTAGATACCTTATTTGTGACACTGACATGCAAGTCATTAATTGGAGTGGGGTCCGGGGGCAGAGCCCCCAGCAGCTCAGGGAAGGGGTTTAGGCATTTAATCACAGTCAGATGAACAACCAGGGGCCTGCTTTAGGGCCCTTGGTGGGGTCCACGGCAGAGCCCCCGGAAGTTCAGGGAAAAATCATGCCATTTCAGCAACTTTTGAAATCATGTATGCATTTTATTAGGGGGGGGGGGGCATCAGTACGCCAGTGCTAGGGAGCATAGTGAACGAAAGCAGTGATGGTGATGGAAGTGACTGCCCCCTCACTGGTTTTTGAAGTTTTGTTTTCATTCCTTAGCTAAACTATTGGATATAAACAAGTAATTTACTTTTTTCACCCTGCACTTTGCTGCAATATTTACTTGTACAATTTGAAGGATGTGAGGGAGCGTATTTCCCAAGTGAGAAGATTTTTGCATTTTTATTTGTCTAAATGCTGCACTTTTAGGCCCACCAGAGCCTAAAAGTGTGTTGCAGTATTTAGTCAGTTTTTGCTATACAATTTGTTTTGCACTTTTTCAAATTTTCCGGGGGAGGGGGGGGGGGGGGAATGTCCCCCCTCCCGCCGGGATTGCCGCCCATGGCTTGTAGACCCCCTAAATTTTAGCTAGTCACATCACAGAGACAAGGCATAATCACCCTAATAGCAAAAAAGGGCAAGGATAAAATGTTTATAGAAAATTATAGACCCATAATACGTTGAAATTAAGATTGGTTCTAAAGCCTTAGCGCGGAGACTTAAAACTATTTTACCATCACTAATTCATCTAAACCAAGTTGCCTTTGTTAAAAATAGATTCATCAGAGAAACTGTGAGAACAGTGATCGAGACTATGTTTTACTCTAGGTTTAAATGAATCTGGGAAATTTTTATTAAGTCTCGATTTCAAAAAAGCCTTTTATTCTCTAAATCATCAATTTCTATTTGAAGTGTTGAAATGTCTCAATTTCGGAAATAGTTTTGCAATTTTGTCAATGTTCTTTGTAGGGACATGGAAACCTGTGTAATGAACAATGACATTTAAACTAGATTTTTTCCTGGAGGAAAAGGAGTAAGACAAGGGGCCTTCTTTCTCCATACCTCTTCATGTTAGCAATAGAAACACTGGCAACAAATATAAGAATAAACCTAAAAAT
Organism: Strongylocentrotus purpuratus; assembly: GCF_000002235.5. Classification (NCBI taxonomy): domain Eukaryota; kingdom Metazoa; phylum Echinodermata; class Echinoidea; order Camarodonta; family Strongylocentrotidae; genus Strongylocentrotus; species Strongylocentrotus purpuratus. The sequence goes on along the minus strand of NW_022145613.1, from coordinate 33,189,082 downwards.
CCAGGGCATAAAGTTAAACAATATTCAAAAAATAAAACTCTCTATGTACACAGACAACATAACAATACTTTTGTTAAATTTCGAATCATATTCTAAATGGCTATGCTTCATGATTTTCAAATTTGTTTGTCACTTTCACTGAATTATGAAAAGACGAAGGCAATGTTTATAGGACACTTTAACGTACAAAACCCATTAATTCCAATAAATATAAGGTTTGATCATGTTTTGACAATTAATTCTCGGAATCGATATCTCCTACTCTTTTGAAGATAGAATGGCACAACTCCAAATAATTGTATCCAATATCAAATCTCAACTGAACTTATGTAAAGCCAGGAATCTGTCACTATATGGAAAAATTCAAATAGTTAAAACTTTTGCTATTTCCCAGCTGATATATGTAGCCAGCATAGTTTCCATTCCTGATTCATTTATTCATAAGGTTAACACAGTACTATACAAATGTGTATGGGGTGGCCCAGATAGAATAAAACTTGGTAAAAGAGAAAAGTGATGGAAGTTTTAAAGATGACTTGTATTCGAATGGGTTACAAGACTATTCACATCAACTTCTATAGGTTAGAAAAACATACGCTTAGAATTATTGTCACCAGTTGGCGGAAAATAATGTATTTTTTGTAATTTTGATATGAAATATTTAAACATTGAAGTGTCAAACAGGTTCAGGGAAATTTTAGAAACATAGAGTCTTTTGAATAGAAAAAAATGATATTGCATGCTAATCAATGTATTTGGAATAACAAAACTATCATATCAAACAGAAAATCTATATTTAAACCAGAAATAAAGAAAAGGGTTTTGTAAAAATTGCAGATATGTAGATAAATTTGGACGTCCACTGCGATGGAAAGACTGTAAAGAAAAGGAACTAAAGTTCACTGATTTTTTTTGTATTGTTAGACTATTATAAAAAGATACCACGAGCATGGAAGCATTTCTTTTTGCAGCATAACTATCACCATCTAGTTATAAAGATCTAAGATATTTTCCTTCTGTTTGCTGTGATTCCGAATTCAAACAAATTCATAACATAACGACGAAGCAAATTTATCGAACTTTTCTAAGACTTAATAACCCTGAAATCTCAAAAGTATTTACTCGTTTCAATGAGCTGTATTATATGAATGAGCAACAAGTGTCAAATCTTTTCACTCTACCAGCAAATGTTGCTATTGACTCCAGACTTCGAATTTATACACACTTTAAAATTTTGAATAATCTAATACCAACTAATGAATGCCTGGCACGTACAGGAAGGAAAAGTAGTTCACTGTGCTTAATTTGCAATGCGACACCCGAGACAATGGATCTTTTTTTTTTTTTACATGTCCTAAGATTGCAGCCTTTTGGAATGCGCTACGCAGAAGAGCGACGGATTTTAATCCTGATTATTTTCTTTCAGGCAAAAACATTTTATTTGGAATTACTGAACCAAAAAGTCAAGCCAACTTAGCTTTTAATGTTCTTACTATACGGTAAACAGTTCATTTTATGTTGTAAATATCAAGAGATTACGCCTAGCTTGAAACAATTTAATAATTATATTTGTCTTATAAATCCACTGAAGAAGATATTGCAAAAAAAGAAAAGTTGGTAGAGCAGTGGTCTCGTAATCCGGCGACCCAGGTTCGAAACCAAGGCAATGCGCTATAGTGCCCTTTGGTAAGGCATTAATCCTCATTACCAGGTTTATCGGAGAGCACCTAAAGCCGTCGGTCCTGTGGTTGCTAACCAACAAGCATTAATGCTATCTTAGTAGTCAGGTAAAATAACCACCACTAAACCACCACCACAAATTTTAGAAGCATATGGCAAAACATCAGCAAGTATTTCTGCATACAAAAAGTTTCAAGGGATAGATTTGTTTGTTTTTTATACAAAATTTTATTTTCCTGTTGTGATGTATTTGATGTACTATATTCCATTATGTAATAGAAAAGGTCAGATTATATTGTGCGTTATGTCCCGGCGGTGCAGCCGAGGGGGGGGGGGGGGGGGCTATATGTTCTTAACCTCTCTCTTTCCATTTTGTGTCGATCTGATGGTCATATCGTCTGTGCGGTTGGGGTATGCAGAAGTATCATGCTATGTGTTTTTTTCAATGTTACGCTGTAATGTAAAACAACATGACTGTAAGTGTAAAACAATATGATAATTCATTTATTTTTTCTGCAAAAAAATGTAACGCATATTCTGTAAATCATTGTGTTTTCTGACCAATAAAACTTATCAAGATAAAAAACAAACAAAAACATGAATGGTGAACAGATGAAGTGTATCCGGGGGCGGATCCAGGAATTTCTTACGGGGGGGGGGGGCACAAAACGGGCTGAAAATTTCACGACTCAGCCAGCCGCTGAATAAGCAGAGGGGGGGGGGGGGGTAAATAAGTGGACATATATATTTTTTTTTTTGCTCCGAAAATTTGAAAATTGCGACGGCCGCAAATACGGTCAGTGGGGGGGGGGGGGGCACGTGCCACCTGTGACCCCCCCTGTGACCCCCCCCCCTGGATCCGTCCCTGGTATCAGTAAATACATAATTCCTCCTTGTATTGTCATGTCTTTCATGACTATCCTAGTCTGTAATGCTTTTATATGCTAGAATTTGTTACAATTATGTTTTACAATTGAATCTGTTTTTTTTTAATGAATTATGTGAGAGAAAAACAATAGAAAATGTTGTAACCAAGATACCCAGAAATGAGTATTTATTAAGTAAAGTGCCTCCAGGCAACAATTAGTGATGATAATAATAGGGACTTATGACTATGTCATGTGATGGTTCTGTAAGTAAAACTCCTACAATGGCTTCTATAGTAAGGGACGACAACTGATGGAAGTTCTTTTTTTCTTCATTTGTTTAAATTGATACAGAAGTACAATCATGTATAATTTGGGACTGCATGGGATATATTATATTGGCATCTATGCTATGAAATTTGAACTTTTTTTTAAAATTCAAAATGATTAGTGTCCATTCATTTCATCAGATGTCAAATGAATTGTCTCATCTGTTAACGCTGTAGATATGTGAAATAAAGTTCCCTGAAAGGGTTAAAAAGAAGAAAAAAGTCGGCTATGAGACAGTAGTGTCATATTTTCATTGTTTAGTTTGGATGTTTGTGATTGAGGCCAATATAGAGTCTGAAAATATGAATTAATAAAATTCATCTCTGTATTCATGACGCTATTTCATTTAAGAAGATAGAAAGATGAATGCACTCACTTCGTTTGCCTTATTTTTAATACTGAAAAGGCTGGTGAAATTTCTTTAAGATTGTTTTTCTTAAAATTAGATGTAAGGGATATTATAGAAAGACACACTGTAATTTGAAGCAAAGAGCAAAGCAAACTGATTAAACATCTATAGTGTACAGTTTGTAGAAATTGATCATTTGTTTGACATGTTAACATTATGTAACATCCGAAACAAACCATAGCTTACACTGTCTTTCATAACATGCTACAGAGTGAATGTTTGCAAGTGAATTTTCGAAGGAGTTTTGATGTTTACAATTGTTATTAGCTTCATATCTTACTCTCTATTAGATCACATTCATAAGCATTGAGTTGTTGATAAAGAAAACTACACACATGCATATGTGCTAAACTGATTAAAATTTGCACAATGTGTAGATTCGTTTTTCATCAATGTTAAAGAAGTATTTTGCTTCAAACAATTACTGTGAAAGACCAATCGTACCAAAAGAAAAGCAATTCAACTAAGAAAAACTATGCGGATTTTAATAGTATGTAACATCCGAAGCACTTGTGGATGGAAATGATTTGGCAATGCACTGGTTCCAAGTTTTGTTTGATTATTGCTGTGGTGGTTTCATTTTACTATGCTTCTTTCCAAAACCATATTTCTGATTATATATATATATTTTAAAGAATTATCTCTTATCTAGCAAATATTTTGAGGTACTTCGCATGAAATTAAATGGACTGTTTTCAATCATGATGGGTATTACAATGGGCTGGGGAAGGGATCAGAAACTATATGGTCCGTCATATATATATATACATCACGGACCACGTATATAAATATACGTATATATCAGAAGTATCGTTATTACACATAAACAATTTCCTACATATATGCCAAAACATCTAAAGCCCTGCAATGATGTCCCTAAAATTAACTGAGTTCACCTTTATCATCTATTTTTTGGAATGAAAATAACTTTTTTGTTTCCATTTTCTGGACCCTCCAACAGGCCATTTATTGAAAATCAATCTCAAGATAACATATTTGAACACATGTTCCAATGAATATCATATAATATTTCAGAATAAGATATACATAACGAATATCAACCATAATACTGTATATACAGAAAATACATGTAGATTAGGGAAAGAAAGAAAAAAAATAAGAATGCAACATCATGACTGAAAATGATGTGGGAAATTCAATATACTCCTATTAAATGACCAAAATCCTCTCAAAATTTATCCATTTTTTATCGAATTTGTCAGTTTTGTTAGCTTTGTTAGAAAATAAGCTTAGCTTTGTTAGAAAGTTTTCTTTGGTTTTGTTAGAAAATAATTTGATCGATTTCAACTAAAGCACAAAATAAGTTATCTTCAGATCCTTACTGAAATACCTGGGATTATTATAAAGAATAGATATATTGGGACACTTTTATTACGTTGCAACCAATATGCACTATCTAAACTAAGGAAATTACTTTTGAAATTGTAAATTCAATATTTGGTTGATATACAGTTATGCATTCTAAAGAAGACACAATCTGAATTTCCATTCGCCGAATTCCTCTCAAATATTATTATTCCTCTATGTGGCCAAATATGGCATCCAGAGATTTCCATGGCTTATTTCGGATATAGATTCATATTAATCCTACAAATTTTATGTAAAGAGACATTCAAAGATAATGAAATATAATCGGATATTATCTAGATCACATTCCATTCTCTCCAGCTGTTTCTCCTGTTATGTTACTCTCTATTAAGAAATACACTGGTGTTATTATGTATTTATAAATATTGTTTGTATGGGGGCACTGACGACGATGAAGCCCATCACCCACCCCCCCCCCCAAAAAAAATAACAACGACAACAGCAACAACAAAGCAAAAATAAAATATTATAATATATTAATATACGAACAGCTTGAGATCCCTTATTTCAGCATTTTGTTCTTTGAACAATAATGATAAAACAAGAGACAAAATCCATAGCCCCATGGAAATAATATACCATTTCAAAAATATTTGAGATCCGCCACCTTTAATACAATTCTTCCAAGGTTTAGCTTAAGTACAGTCATGGGCTTGAGGAATTTTGTTTAAAGATGAAAGAATTTAATAATTGTCCCCCCCCCCACCTAATAAAGGTATTGGCCCTCATTTCATATGTAATGATATAATGTTATACTCTACGTGACATTTAAAAGAAAGACCAATAAATATCTTATCTTATCTTATTTACACACCCTCCCAATTTCAAAGAAATTCCATGGGTAGAAGCTTTTTGGCAAGAAAATAAATCGCCCTCGGCTTGGCGGAGAAGTTTCCATCATAACTAGTCTTGATCCCCTTAATTTAATTCCCTCAAAGTTTGGTTTGAATTAGCCATTTAATTAAGCAAAAACAACTGTGCCCCCCTCTTTTATTTTTGTTACAAATTCGACTAGGAGCGAGGCTGACACGATTGCTTAATTGAAATAAATTAAAAGAAATCTATTCACTTCTCATTTCAAAACTACTGGTCTATTTGCTCTAAAATTTGAAAAAGGCAGTTATCATGCATAAGAGCTTCTACCCATGGCTAAAGCCTCTAACCCTCCAGTGGGATAATGGGGCTGAAATGGATTGACAAGTGCGACAAAATATAGAAGATTCTTACCAACTGCCGCCCCCCCCCCCCTTGCGTTACACAATCAGGGGTGAAAGGGGCGACCCATGGAACTAGCTGAAGTATGGCCAGATTCTCTTTGAAATGCATGCCATTTTTCTCCAGCTGTTACCAATCTGTGATGGTATCCAAATAATACATAGGTGCGAGTGCGTTTATGGTCGATGCAGCGCATGAGGGTATTCTCTACGGTGCAATACAATTCACGAGGCGTAGCCGAGTGTATTTTGTGCCATTGTGAATACCCGAATAACACTGCATCCCCATAACGTCACGAACGAAATACACTTTTGTAAATTTATATATCTTTGTTATGGGGCAAAGACAACGATAAAGCCTCACTCCTTCCTCCCCCCACCCCCATGAAAAAGAAAAACAAGAACGAAACCAACACACAAAAAACCTCAACAATAAAAAGCAAAGATAAAATGTAAACAACTTGAAATCCCTTATTTCAGTTTTTTTGTTCTTTGAACAACAATGATACAAACATGAGACCAGTCACCTCAGACAAAAATCCATAGCCCCATCGAAGTAAGATGCCAAGATGCCAATTTTTTATTCTTCCTGCGTTACCCAATCAGGGGCAAAAGGGGTCGCTACCCAGGGAAGTACCATTCATGCACCAGGTACTCCATTGTTTTAAAAAATACACTCCCTTCCTACAAACATGACTGCTTTAATTTTGGGGGGAATTTTAGCCATGTGTTTAAAGAAAAGATGAATACAAATTGTAAATTATTCATTCCAAAGCCCCCCCCCCCCCCTCCCCCTCCCCCTTCTACACCCACAAGGGATAATTGGGTGACCATTGGACCATTGGAAAACCGTAATTATTTACTCCAAAAAATACCAACAAATATGTCAACTGTAACACTTCTGGATATAAAGAAGAAGTTTTCATATTTCATTTTATTTCCTTTGATAACATGTACTTTGTTATCTACTCGGCACTTGGCAACCCCCCCCCCCCCTCCCCTCCTCCTCGCCCTCTCGGGGCGGAAAAGTTTCCATCATAATTAGTTTGGATCCCCTTGCCTTAAAGCTTGGTTTAATGTTAAATGGTCTTCAGACAAACTTCAAGGGTAATTTGTTTTAATGTGAATGAATCTAACTACCCCCCTTCCCCGTTTTACCCCTCGTGGTCACATGGGGCTACCCAATGAACTCATTCAGCTATATTTTTTTTTACCTGAAAACGTATAGCACAATATTTGGCCCTAACACATCTTGATCCAGGCCTCTAGGGGATAATTTCTTTATCATTGTTTAAATCGTAATCAGCTATTTTTTTTCTATCGCCACCTCTTATGGCCCCCCCCCCCCCCTCCCTCCCGGGGGTTTGGGGGAATAATCTGCATTAAAACAAATTAGGTCCCTTTCCTACATAGATTATCCCCTCTAAGGTTGGTAAAATTGCAGATACGTGTTTGACTAAAAGAAAAAGAGAGTGTAAATGAATTAACTGAGAATTATTAATTTGAAAGTGTGAAAAACAACTGCCATATAATTAGAGAAGAAGTTGGGAGTGTAAAAGTATTTTATTATTATTGTATACAAAATATTACTTTTGACATGACTTTGAAGTAACAAAAAAAAAACTTAAATCAGTTATAATGCAATATCTTAACGGAATATTACTACTTATCTCCTTAAAAGTTAGAACAAATATATTCAAATTATATATTTTGATTGAGGCCAATGTAGAGTCTGCAAATATGAATGAATAAAATTCATCTCTGCATTCACGACTCTATTTCATTTAAGCAGATAAGAATAACATCATAAATGTAGATAGTCTTGAAAAAGTTGAAGAGAAAATAATCTTTCTTACACACAAATTTCTGTTGTAAAAGAGTATAGAGTTGAATCCAAATTATTGATAACAAATTTCACAATAAATAGATAAAACTACATTTGTTACAATATGCACGGAAAGGACAAGACAAGAAGAAAAGGTAAAACGAACAACACCATGCCTATATATAAAGTAAATACAAAGATGTATATTTACTGTTTGTGATCATATTTATTGCTTGTAGTACAAAATATAATTATCAAGGAGAAATTATTAAAATGTAATATTGTTTAAGATAAGGTATTAGGAGGGCCAACATACAAAATCACGCAAAAGATGACAGCCACATGGTATACCTTGTCATTCAGTTTCAAGACACGTTTATAACTTTAGATTAATCCTTTATGCTAACATTGTCTGGCAATGTTAATGCATCTAAAAATCCCTGTGGAGGGAAAAGTATGGTGGAAAAATTATTAGACTTTTCTGTTATTTCTGTGAATAATCTTGACTTCTTATTGGAATAATTGGAGAGCACTTAAATTGTAGGCAATAAGAAAGAGAAGCAGAGTGAGGTATTGATAAAAGGAAGAAAAAGACAAATGTTATGTTAGCCCATATTGAAGTAATTTTTTTTTGCTGATCACATTATATAAATACACACACATTTAGATTAAAACTGTTCTATTCAAATCCTATTTGTGTTTGTTGATATTGGATTTCAGTATTGGTTTTGTCAATGGAACTTGCTGCCATTAAGTCAAAGGTCAAATATATGGAATGTCAAATAATAAAAGCTGTACTGTTACCTTTAGTCAAATAAATACAAAAGTTAGTGGAAACGGTGGATCAGCCAGTTCAAAAGCTACCATTATCATGTCATCATGGAGAATGAGTTGTTCAAAATATGAATGAAAAAGTAATGATAACTTTGTTCTCGCATTGATAATACCCCACTCTTCTCAATTCAACTTAAAATATAGATAAAGCACTGGGGCCATTATTTACCAAGCTTTACCAACAGGGTACCAACGGAAATGTTCACAAATCAGCATCTTATTCATGTTATCATCATTATCATTAGGGCCTATCATCATTATTAATTTTGATAATTGCAATTCAAGTATGATTATCAATTCATCTTGTATTAAAATATCATTAATTTATAATTATTATTATTATGATGATGATGATGATGAATATTATCACCATCATCATAATCATTATTATTACTATTCTTATTCTTATCATGATTATTATTATTATAATTATCATGATTATTATTATTATCATCATCATCATCATCATCATCATCCTCATCCTCATAATTATCATCGTCGGTATCAGGACAATTACCCCCTGGACAACCACCCCAGAGGACATTTACCCCACCCCTAAAATTAACACACTAGGACAATTCCCCCCCTTCCCCTAAGGTCAAGCAAGGATAATTACCCCCCCCCCCCACCATTTCATTAAAGGGGAAGTCTACCCTGATAATAAGTTGGTTTTCCTTAGGGGGTAATTTTCAGGTGGGTAATTGCCCTGGGGGTGATTGCCCAAGGGGTTATTGTCTTAAAAGTAGAACCATTATTTTCATGTTAATTAATACCGATTCCATTGAAATTGGTTTCGAAAGTAGATAATTCATTTATCCTCATATGAACCCAAATTCATGGTGGTGCAAGGGTTTCTTACAATATTAATTACAAAATGATATTTTCCCCAAATGGCCCGCTATTTTTGATGCCCCCCTCCGGTTTAGGGGTGACCGCTATAAATTTCCTAAGGTACAGCTCTGAGATCTTTTGAATTAACAAGTACCGAACCCCTCTTTTTTTTTAACTTTAGCCCTCCGCTTATTAAGAAGTCAGCCAGCGCACTTGATTTGTAAGCGTTTTTTTTTTTTTTTTTTTTTTTTTGGGGGGGGGCACTTAAGGCAGCAAAAATTTGAAGAGGCACATACTGCCAGTAGCTAATCTGCTGTACATAAAATAACATAATAACCACTGGGGGGGGGGGGGGGATTCTATCCAAGTGTAACCCTAACCCTAACCCTAACCCTAGCCCTAACCCTAACCCTAGCCCTAACCCTAATCCCTTGCAATAGTTCTATGAAACAGACCCTATATTCATATTCTATTTCTTATTCGGTTAATTTTGTTCATACCGTTGCCTTAAATTATTCAAAATTATAGAGTTAATATAATTCTTTATTGTTATTCTTTTGGGGATTCTATCCAAGTGTAACCCTAACCCTAACCCTAACCCTAGCCCTAACCCTAGCCCTAACCCTAATCCCTTGCAATAGTTCTATGAAACAGACCCTATATTCATATTTTATTTCTTATTCGGTTAATTTTGTTCATACCGTTGCCTTAAATTATTCAAAATTATAGAGTTAATATAATTCTTTATTAAAATGTATTTTTATTTAATCTTTTATACAGTCCTTGCTACCTATACACATATTACATATTAAAATATTCATATGGGTCTGTATATGCAGACTACTCATTCTCAACACAAGAGGGCGCTATATTTACAGGTTGTTAAGGAAATTTCATTGTGTTTTTACACAAAATTTCTTATTTCTGACAACATTTCTCTATTATGGCCACTTAGGAGTCTACTTTATTATCATAGATTATAAATATGGACATCTTTTGTCAATTATTAATGATTTTATAGATCATTGAAAAATACAAAAATCGGATCACTATTACAAATTTGGCGGTATATGGAGAAATTTGTCCTCTCGGCCAGATTAGAGATATCACTTTTAAAAATTATTTAAAAAAAAATTGTTTATTAAAATGAAAGGAAACATGTTTATTTTGCTGTCTGAATATTTTCCCCACATGTTGATGGTAATTAGAAGTTAATATCATGAAAATTAAAAGAAAAAAGTCCAAATAGGCAAACTAGGAGCAAAATGAAAAATCAAAGTTATCACAAGTACTAACATGATGTAGTACAACTACAACTTTTCCAGAAAAAAAGGGGAGAGACTAAATTTTTGGTTATATTATTCTTATATGGCCTGTTAAAGCTTATCAAGCCCTTTCATTTGATATAAAAATTGTTTTAATTCCCTGAAAATTAAGAAAGATATGACATTTTTCAGGTGTGACTATTGGCACTTGATACATGGTTTTGGATAACTATGACATGTTAGAGGAAGAGAGGGGGGGGGGGGTACAGAGAGGAGGGCGGTAGGAGGCGGGGGCTAATCAAGGTAAGGTATTATATGAATATCAGAGATTAGGTGGACGGCTTGATCGACGTCTATAACAACATCGATTAGAAGGCGCGAACAAAGAGGTAACTTTCTCCCATCCCCGCATTATCGTCTGCATGTACCTGACTATTATCCTCCTGCAAAATCGATAACTTAATATTCATGACGTGAGCCAGCTATTTCAGTTGACGGAGCTGAAACTTGATGGACGAAGTGATCAATACATGTATCGACGACAGGTGTCTAAGTGGTTAATTGGGGTTGAGGTAAAGGAGAGAGGGGTTAATGGGAGATGAAAGGGGGAAGAGAGAGGGAGTTGTGGTTGAGAGGGGGGAGAGAGAGAGAGAGAGAGAGAGAGAGAGAGAGACATGTTTTGATTAGGCATTTGATACATTATTTTTCCCCTTAGTTTTGGCTTCGTAAACCAAATTCTGTAATGGGTCAATTGACAAATCATTAGATGTAACCAAATTTAGTGAACTCCTTTCTGTTCTTTGCCTGCAATGATTTATTTCGGACGAATTTTATATGACAATGACACTTTCTTCATTATATTTTCTTACAGCTTTGGAATAATCGATCGCTCGATCTAATTTAGAAAAAATGGTTATCAAAAATCACTAACAACGGACTGTCCACTCGCAAGCTCTTTTCAAATTTTTATTTTGTTATTGATTCAACTTTATTAGAGTTTCATCTACAATTAAATTAGCTGGAGATTCACCTAAGAAGATAATTAGTAATTATTGGACACAATCACGTAGATTATCAATCCTGACATAATGATTGGATCATCATTCTGAACTTTTGGGGTCATAGTAAATGCCTTTTTGTGCGTTATCACGTCATAGGGGGGATATTTTAATTGGATAATTGGTCATGAAGGTTACGACAAGCAGTGGTTAGTCTTATGAACAAAAGGCTAAGAAATTAATATTGATTATTAAAATCTCCACACTTTCTTCACTGTTATATTGCATCGTTCATCGCTAGATGTTTAATTAAGATTCCGATAGTTTTCCAATTTATAAAGGCCTATTGTGTGTGTTATCACGTCATATGGGATAGGTTTAACCGGTCACAAAAACTCTTAAAGGTTAATGACCAAGCAGCGAATTATCCAATAAACAAAAGGCTAAGAAATGAATATTGTATATTACAATCTCCACACTTTTTTTCACTATTTTATTGAATCGTTCATCACACGTTGTTTAATTAAGATTCTGTAGGTTTTCCAGTGAATAAAGGCCCTCTTCAGCGATACAGGACCTTATCAGGTTCCATTAAGATTTGTATTACTAATGAATAGTGAAATTTCTTATTACTATAATATTCTGTCATCATATTATGTTACCCGGATTTATTTTGTGTTTCCCTTTGTCTTTGAACAATAAAGACATTATAAAACAAACACTCTCTTCCTTTTTTTTCTTCAATTTCTGAGCCCTCCTCATGCTATTTATTATAATCTTCACACAAACAAACAAATCGAATATAATTATGTCCATGTTTAACGAAATTCAAAATAACTTTTCTATACAAACAACAATTGTAGCAACTGCCATTTTACAGCAAAATGTCTTTCCATTCGGGATAGAGAAACAATAAATTGATCACCTTTATAATATTGTAAAACCTTCTTTTTCAACATATAAAAATTGGACCTTTAGTGACCTTTAGTGATCCTTTGCTCTTTAGTGATGATCATCATCTGCTTTATATCCTTGTGATCGAGCCTTCTAATTTGGTCGATGTGGATATTTTTTTTTTTTTGGGGGGGGGGGGAGGAAAGATCTGATCCCTTTCCAAAATCAGTTGGGCATACATACCTTGAAAACACAAGAACAAATTGGACCCCACTTTTCACAATTTTGACCCTAAAATTCACCTGAAAATGTGAGACTCACTGTCATGCTTGTTAGATATTTGTGGGTGTAAATCATCACCTTAAAATGTACTAACTCTTTCATCTCTTATTTCCAGAAACGTTCCACTTTCTCCTTCACAATACTGGATCCACCCTAGAGAATTGGTTGTATCTTCTCTCACAGTGATTTTGATGGTTGTCTAATATTTAACTTATCGAAGTGATTCAGTTAATTCTCCTTAATCCCCCTTAGCAAGTAATGTTCCCCCTTCCCATCTATGACAAAAAATGATGTAATTCAAGTACACACAAAATACCACTATCACATTCGAAAATATGAGCAGTGAACATGGCCGGCTGCACGCAATGTAATGTTTGTTGTCTGTCTCTGTGTGCTGAAACTAATGCCAACTCATTATTGATGAAGCAATTTATCTTGTCTGGGTTTACAATGGCGGACGGGGGCTCGGGGATGACAAGGATGTTTTTTTACCCCTTAATTCCCGAGTGATATGTCTTTATGAAAAAATAATAGCCATCTTTAGCGTTTCGGTGTGGTTGAGTGCATCTCCTAGGAAAACTAAGTGTTTTCAGCCAGTGCAACAAATATTTTAAGGACGGTTGAGAAAAAAAAAATGAGCTAATACACCCTCCATCAAAGCTTAGAATCTTACATGCAGGTGTTTCCTTATTATGAAAATCTTTTGATTTGATTTGGTTTGAAGTTATTTTCCTATTTAAAAATGAAAAATAATACGACAGCCCGTCTCAACTGTGCCATTATAGCACTACAGTGTTCTGCCGAAGATGATTATGTTTATTTATGTGTGCGTGTGTGGGTGTGGTGTGGAATAGGCAATTTTTTGTAATTTTTTTTTTTTTTTTTTTTTTTGGGGGGGGGGGGGGTCAAAATTTTCCAAGTGGAATACTAAAACCGCTCTTGCACGGGCGGTCTAATCAGGCTAATTATAGTATACAACACACCAGGATCTATCATCCATAAATAATAACTTACATGGGATTGGTCTATAAAGGCGGTCATGTGAGAGATCTCCCTTTAGAAAGTACATTAACATTATCAAAAGAGTAATACAAGAGGGAAAATAAGAACAAACTGGAAGGGGAACATGTAGACATGGAGTGGAATGACACTGCAAGAGCGTACTAGGATGACAGAGAACACGTGTGAACAAATGTTGCAATCGACTTCCGAGTCGGGAGAAGATACCTTGATAGATAGATATATAGAATGATAATTTATTATAACGTATCCTCATCTCAGCATGAACCCCTCATCCTTTACACAGGCACATCTAAGATGTTGTTAAAGATGGAGGGGCACAATGCCGAGAGGAAAAAAATAGATGATGCTTTTTGTGTATTGTTTACTTAAAGTTTTGCCAGGTGAGTGGGTTTCATAGGGAGTGGACGCACGGGGCGATCGTGCCCCTCCTATTCCGCAATTGGTTGCATAAATCCATCATCCTCTCATATAGGGTTAATCTGTTGTTAAGGCAGTCAAGTGAAATAACGGAGCAGAGAGGTATCGCACTCGTCATCAAACAATTTGTTGATGTTAGAATGCCACCCTTTTTCAGAGACGACAGACAAGCTCCTGAAAGCTCAGTCACACCACAACACCGACTTCAAACCGACTCCAAACCGACTTCAAACCGTCTTCATAGCAACCGATTTTTATTCTAGCCATTTTGTGGGCCTAGTGTATAGGTCTCGTCGGTGTGATTTGGGTATGACCGATAAAATGTAGGTCATTTGAGCTCGTGCTATTCGTTGTCCAATCGGCGGCCAATCGGTTGTCGGTCCTATAAGTATTTACAGGGCTATTACTGGTGGCTAGAGAACATGCAGCATTTCAGTCAATTCCAAAATCGACCAGAAGACGATTCCATACCGATCAATTCTTGGCCATTCGAGCTAATATAATTTTCTTTTGTTCTTTCTGACATGTCATCTGTCTCGCATCGATCCCATTGGTGTGCCTGGGTCCTATGGTATAAGACATTGAGGAAACCTTTTGAAATGGAGCCATGACAACATATAGTGCGAGACTGTAATGTCATGATTAATTATGCCATCAATACTCAGGCTCTGCGTTTGAAGGACAAATATTCCGTTATCCGTCGGCATTTAACCAACTAAATTAAATGTGACATGACGGGGGTAGTGACATTGTGTGCCATGTTTGCACATTCTAGATTTTTTTTGTAAACGTCAACGTAGATACCGAAGAAGAAAAAAAATCGGAAACATAGAGGTGCACCCTTGATATTGACTTCGTATTTTTCTCATTTCGAGGGGTCAGTGACACAAAGAAGTAACTCCATTTTGGCCATTTTGAGAAAAAAAATTGGTGTATGTGTCACTGAGCACTTCGGCCTTAAGGAGTTAAGTATATCTTTCACTAGCCATTGACTTCAATGGGGTATTGGTTGGAGTTCAGTACTTGGGTTTCCTGGAAAGCCCACATTTTTCTGAACATTTTGATATCAAATACAAATTTTGGCAAAATATGGAGTTACGTCTTTGTGTCACTGAACCCTCGAATTGAAATTAAATGAACAATACATCGAATTATTTGATACACATCTGGCCAGGCTGAAGGACTAACACAGAAAAAGTAGGGTTGGGCCTATGTACAGTGATAGAACCCTTGAGAATCGACAAAACCAAAGATGCCATCATTTGTGAACCCTGATGTTCTTTGGATAAAAATTGAAGAAACCAAAGGAAAGTCAAATTTCACGTCGTCAAAGGTTTGGTCGTCTTATGAGCGTTATAAAAACTGAGCTCCTGATCTTCGGATGAAACCGTTGAATGTAGGTGAACCGGGATGTTCTTTGGACAATGAATTAAGAATATTTCACAGGAAAGCCAGCATCGTCAAGGGGCGAATTTTATGTTCCGCAACGAAATGGGATTTGATGAGCCGAGAAGGAGTTTAGATCCTCATCCATTGAAGACTTGTCAAAGTCATCCGGCTCCCGATCCTCTGATGAAACCTTTGAAAATCAAGAGAACCAAAGACTCCGTCGATTGCGCTCCTGGATATTCCCTGGACAATGAATAAAAATACATCGCAGGAAACCAGATGCCACATCGTCAACAGGACCATTTCCCTGAGCATGGAAAAAATCCACCAGCTTCTAATGCTTGAAACCCTTGAAAATCTGTGTACCGGGATTATCTTTGAATAATAATAACAACAATAATATCGGATATTCTAATACCTTACATATCCAAAACGTGCTCAAGGCGTTCCAATATTATCCGGCTATGCGAGGCTACCGATTTTAGTACTCACAGTATGCCATTAGTCTTCAGTACGTATTTCAACTGTTCATATTTTCGTATGATTATGGGTGACCGAGAATGAACTATACGTAGACATGTCAGGCAAACCTCAACTATGATGAGGACCGTTGTGAGCCGATGAGCATTCATTATGTATTAGACACGCCATCTTATTCCATTAATTCCGTTAATCACATTAATTGCGTTAATTACGAAAGCAATTATTATATTGAAAAGGAACATTGGCCTAATTATGTCTATTCAACGTTTTATCCTGGATGTAAAATAGAGTCGCCATGCTTCTCACGATAATTTCACTCATCTAGTTTTCCGACTGTATTTATGAAAGTACTCCCTGTAGACTTCATAGTAGCAAATTATTTAATGAAGGGATATGAAATAATAGTAATAATAATAATATTGATAATGATAATAATAATATTTTGAATAATAACAATAATAATATATGGAGTAATAATAATAATAATGCTAAAAATGGTAATATTATAATGATAATAATAATAACAATAATAGTAATACTAGTAATAATAATAGTAATACACATAATGGTAATAGTGGGCTCTTGCGGTCCACAGATATCAGATATAGCAAAGTAATTCAAATAAAACATTTGATAAACATTCTGCGAATCAACGAAACTCCACTTGTATCGTTAAAAAAAAAATTCCAAAAAGAAAAGAAAAAAAGAATGATTGAGATGGAGATGGAGCAATATTAGTTCTCCATATCCGACCCATACATAATATGAAATTCCAAAGTGTATTAGCGCAAAAATAAAGTATGGATCCGTATATTACAATTATTAAAAAGCGCTATTGTAAGACTTGCAGAAAAAGAAGCGACCGCTCTAAATGTGAAAAAAAATGGACACATTTTTTATTTTTTATGCACGACTGCCTGAACAGAACAAACGAATCACACAATTATATAGCTCAGAAGTCAAGGGGAAATGGATTGACCGTCGTTTGGACAAAGAAAAGAGGAGAAATTGTAAATGATGGGGGATAATAATGGGATCGAGGCGAAGGAAGGAGCCATTTAGTTGTTGCTTAGCAACGTCTTTCCCATGACGCGACCTTTTATTTCTTTACAATAGGGAATTTATTGATTCTGGACCGAGCTGATAGATCGATGTAAAGACAGAGTATAGAATCAAGAGTGAATGAGAGATCTGTAAATATATTTTATGATTTTCTCTCCCTCACTGCACTCTCTCTTACTTTCCCTCGTATGCCTCTCTCTCTCTCTCTCTCTCCCTCTCCCTCTGTCCACATGTGTCTCCCTGTCTCTATCTTTTCATCCATCGACCAGGGATCCCCTATTAAAAAAAATGGTCCGCAACTTTAGTCCACCCCACCCCCATCGAAATTTATAATACTTGGCTCATAATGAATGATTATTATTCATGTGATCCGGGCGATTTTAGAAAGCCAATTAGGCCCCTTTATTACGTATAAGCTTACAATTTAAAACTTTAGTCAGAGGATTGAAATCGGATCGATATATATATATATATATATATATATATATATATATATATATATATATATATTTTTTTTTTTTTAAATATTTTTTTTTATAGCGTTTTAAAGTAATTATTTTGCATCGAGCCGTGAAGAATTATTTCCCGTTAGACTTTTTGATAAAAATGCTGCCCACGTAGTTTTATTTTTCGATTCCGAATGATCTATTTGGTAAAAAAAACCTATATCCTATATAAATTACGTTTCCATCGATGATTACAATTAAAAAAAAAGTATATATCATAATGCCCGTCCAATTTTAATGACTTTTCAGAGTTCAAGGTCATTTCATGTATGATAAGAAATTGCCCATTCTGTCAAAAAACCGAGGATTCAGTTTTTGGTCAGCGTCTTATCCACACTACATTGATTTTGCAAAACGAATCATATTAAAGCCATCTCTGGTTCAGATTATTTTTTTGTAAAGCGATGTTTATTTTGATATGTTGCATTAATAAGCAGGGTCAGTTTAAGCTAGACTAAAACCATTCATATTATGTGAAGCTTACGACAATGAACTTGAATTTATTATGGGTTTTCGGAATAAATACAAAAATTACGACGGTAGGGAAATTACTGTCCTTTGGCAAGACATTAATCTATATTTGCCACTCCATACCCAGGAGAGAAATGGGGACCTGGTAGGATGACGTAAGCATTTGTGTTAGTAATTTTCATATGGTAGGAATACTCCGCAGGAAGTGGAGATGGTGCACATTGTGCGTGCATGAATCCGATGACCTGGGTAATAATACTTGTAAAGCGCTTACAGACGGTTTTTCGTGCGCTATATAAATCTAGATTATCATTGAGTGTTCTATTTGGGGGGGGGGGGGGGGGGGGGTTCGTTTATTTTTCTGGACAAATTTCTATTTAACAAGTTTGAAGCCTCTTGGAAGATTATGAAATTAAAGCAACAATATAATTTCTATGCTAAATTCTTTTTGACAACCCGAGGGAAGAAATTACTCTATGCTAGCATGAAAAACATATCTATAAGCAAATTGCTTGTTTGTACAACATAATATTCATATTTTTGTCACCACAAAATGGCCAGAATGGTAGAGTTGTTCCTCGAACTGTTTCAGTTCCCAATCCCTCTTACTTTAAAGACATGTTCTAATTTGTTTCCAGATCATATACATACACGAAATTTCCTGCGAAATCTTTTCCAGCTTCATCGCATACGCATGTCGCATTCCAATGTAAGCAGATCACTGCTGCATTAATAACGTAGATGGCGCTTATCAAGTATCAAGATATGGTTGAAACCATACCAGCTGGGCTTACTTTTTATTCTCAATATTTTCATGTACTTGATTGGATAAAGTACACGGATAAATTGTCTATTCTCTGGTCTAATTCTTCATAGAACTTCGATCATTTCTCCTGATACATATCTAGATCAAATGAGCTATTCAATTCTAAAATTGAATAATTCATACAATGCGAGGCAATTACAATGATTCATCCATCCATCCAATTTTATTGAGGCACGTATGACCTAGAGTACATGACCTATACAAAGAGAAAAACCAATGATGAATTGATGATAATACAAAAAAATGATATATATATGCGATAATTGATCACACTGGTTTTTGTGGTGCCTAACTGTAACACAATCATCTCGCCCCCGATGACTGATTAACAATTTCCTGGTATTAAAAAAAAAGAAAAATGTTCTTCAAGGATAATTTAAACAAGTCAACTACAGACATACTAGATAAAAATGCACTATGCAAAAAAAAAAAAAAAGGAAGAAGAATTTAAAACATGAATACGTTGAAAATTAAAAGATTGGAATGAAGACCAAACTAATAAATATGTTTACAATGAATTGGCTTGCATTTGCATGGTCCATTTGGGCAGCACGGGGCTGGTTTGGAATTTTAATAAAATCTTTTCATTGCAGCTAGAAACATATTTGCTCCTAGCCACAAGTTAGAAACATATTAGTAATAGCCCAGTATATTTGTGTGTTTTTGTTATAATTATTACTATTGTATTATGGCATTCAAAAGCCTGGACAATGCTTCATATTTATCATCAAATGTAGGCAAACATACAATATAAAGTAACAACATGCTTGAATTAATTGCAAATGAAGAAAGAAAAGGTTAAGAATATACATCAATGAGAATACAGTAAAAAAGAATCCTTAATATATATATATAAAAGATGATATGTGAATAATAGTTATGTATACTAAATCAATTTTATGAATTAATGAAATAACCATAAACTATTAACAACAAAAAACAATTGTGAAGTAGATAATTATAAACATATTGCTTTTATTTCGTCATAATTGAACCATTGATTAACGCAAAGTTAAACAGACACAATCATTAACAGATTATATAATTTCCTTTGCAAAAACATTAGACAACTTCATTGTTTAAAATGATTGTTAAGTGCAGTTAACCCTTTCAATCCTAATGAGAAGTATCCATTAATAGAAAAAGCAATGAGTACTCTAAATGCAAACAGCTCTTCTAAAGATGGATGTTGGCAGAGGAACAGGAAAATATTATACATGTATAACGAATGCATGAAGAGCTTAATTCCAAAAGGAGCTAAATCCACTTTTGATGAAAATTGAGTTATTGATATCAGAACATTGTTCACTTAAGTACCCGTCTTTCAACAAAATTATTTTCCTAAATTTTGTGAGCAATTATGAAAAAATGCACCTTGTAATATCACTTTTCCATAAACGCCTGTCCAAAATCTGGTAAACAATTTTGTTTTCCTCCAAAGTTACACAAATGGATTTAGCTCCTTTTTGACACTACACCCCCATCCTAGACAATAGAGAATAGATAATTAACATATGATATTCATGACCAACGTATGTATACTTTTATTGATCTAAATATACAGATTATCTTGCTTGTTCCTTACCCATCTTTTTTCATGCTTGTATTTGCCTTCATACATTATGATTTCACCCTCTCATTCTTAAATCTCTATTCAAATATTTAGCCTACATGAATAGTACTGATTGTTAAATATCACTGGCAATCATAGCCAATCTTTCTCATATAGATTTCTTCATCTTGGCTACACTACTCTATATCTCTGCAATCTATATGTATAATTGACAAATAACATGAAGTGTTGTTACATAAATTGAATGATCATCTATAAACACATTGTTCAAAGCCAGAAAAGTGTCAACTCTGTGTTATACAATGAGTAAGAGCCCTTCTAGCTCCGAACAGATGATAGTAATGTTTGTGATGACAAATATTTCTTAGCTGTACATTCTTCCTTTAAAAGGAACACATATATATTACCCATGAACCGATAAACAAAACGTACAATAAACTACAATATATGGCTTTTTTTAAGAACATGGTGTACACAGAACAGTGAGGAGCAAAAAGTAGAAACAGGCGGATGAACAAACACATGTTACACAACAGAAAAGGGGCGGAGAAAGTTGGTTTAAAGAGAAAAAGGTTATTAAATCATTCTTATCTCTCTTTCTGTCTCTTTACCATGTTTCTGTCTTTTACTGTAAACATGCACAGTGTCTATATTACTCGGCTAAGTAACTCAAACAAACAAGAGTAAATATTAGAGGATGTATGCTAACCCAGTACAAGGGACAACTTGGTCTCAGCAGAAAATTGTGGACGAGTCAGGCAAGAGAGCTGATCAAATTGATCACAAAGTCTTGTGTACTTTTTTCATCAATTACACTTTTAAAACAATAATTTTCAAAATCAAAGGAGCTTTGTGTAAAATGGTTCCTAAAGATGTAATGTTAGAAATTTGAAAGGATGGAATTCTACGAAAGATGAAAATTAAGGCTATTTAAAGGTTTGATGTGCAGTTTGAAAGCTAATGACCACATGGTGACCTATCTGACGTAGTGCAGGGCTCAACACTAACAGGCCCCCAAGACGCACAGGTGCCCAAATTGTAAGTCTGGACCCAGAATTTTTTGAAATTTCTACATAGAGCTTGTGCATCGGACTTCAAATAGTTGAATCCGGACCCCCTTCAAAAAAGGTTTGTGCGGAGCCCTGCCTAGTGCCTAGCTAGTCCAACCCTTCTTCAAACTGCAACAACATCAGAAACCACTGTGAACAATGGACCCTATTTTCCATACCCCATCGTTGACACCATTCACCCGCATTTCACTTGTCCTCATCTACAACTCGTCATGAACCTCATAATCCCCAGACCACCAATCTCTCAAATTGGCAACAGCCGACCAGTCGACTACCCTCCACCAGTCCTCGATGTGATTGGCTCGTTTGTTCTGGTGCTTCAGGTAGTAGGCGTGTTCCCAGACATCCAGCACCAGGATTGGCTGAAGGCCGTTTGAGATGGGCGTGTCTTGGTTGGCAGTCGTCGAGATGATAAGACTTGCAGGCTCTTCCTCCACTTCTTCAAATGGTGATGAGGGTTTGCGACGGCTAAGCCACACATATCCTACGGAAAGCAAACAGTAATTTGTGCTAAGGCTTGACTTAAAAAATAAATAAATTTGATTTAAAACACTGAAAGAAGCCTAATAAAACTTTTATTGTTTCTTTAGCCAAGAAGTAAGAAGTGTGTATTTGTATCTAAAGCTGCTACAGAAATAACTTGTGCTACGTCTGCACATAACTGATAAATCTATACTTACAATTATTCATGCATATTTTGTTTTGAGTTTTCACATTCATATGGTGATGCTCATGCTTAATATCATTGAAACTGCCTTTCGATTGATTCCTTTACTGTAATTATTATTAATTGTTTGGTATGACCTACTCCTGAGAATGGAAAGTGAAATTAAACACTGTAACCCTCTGGCCTCTCTTCCTGAAATACAATGGAAAACTTTGTGCCCATATGCAAACCATCAAAAGTGATTTCATGTACTATGGTATCTGTGGTCTCACATTCCACAAAATTTGGGTGAGAAGTTATTCACCCCAAGACTCTCTACAAGTTTAAATAATATGATGCGAGTTGTGCAGAGCATAGAAAACAAAATGATAAGAAGTTACATGGTGTCTGTTAACCTGTTGACTCCGGTATACAAAGGGTTAAGTTGATTCTTTCGATGGGTCTCTAAAAATTACCAGATCCAAACAGGGTTAGGGCTTTGCCAGTGAACTGATTCTTGAAGTCTTCAAAGCTTCCAAAGGATGCATTGATCTCATCTAGGAGCTCTCCAGAAGGCATGGTGGTGACGTTTTCCTTGTTCGAAGCCATTGTTGACCAGTAGATGTTATGATTGACAAACCTGCAGATTGGTCAGAAAGAAAATATGTTACCTTTATAATTATTTGAATCATTTACATTTCAAACAAAAAATATTTGCAAGGACTCTGATGTTACAAAAGGCCTATAGGTGAATATTCAATTGGAAGCTTTCATTCACTAGTTGAGAGGAAAAAAAGACATAATACCTACATGGAATTACAAAAAACAAAAAAAATGGAAATAATAATTATTTCATTATTAGTTATTTGGTCATAAAAATCAGAAATTCACAGTTTATACAAAGTCAACATAATAAATACAATTATAATAGAGAAAGAGAAGGAAATGAGAAGCAAGGAGAAGAGGAAAGAAATAGTTACCTATGGGCCAGGGTTCGCAAAAGTGAAATGCTTCACTGCTGCCCAGAGGCAGGCGAGCCCTCATAGGTAACCATGTAGAAAGATAGAAAGATATTGCACAATTCCATATACAAATACAAATATTACACACTTTAAATGTAGATCTAGTGACTATACCTACCCTCCACCATTATTCCTGATGCTTTGTTTATATTTGGGTGGTATGTCATCAAGGTGCTGCAGCAGGTTGAGGATAGATGTTGCTGCATAGCTGTCTGGCTCCTGAAACACACCAATCATGTTGTTTGATACATTTCAATTTTGATAACAAATACTGACCTAGTATAGTCTTGATTTACCTTACTACTAAACAGATTAATGCAGTAGAGTCTAGTAGATCTAAATCTACCAAGTGGAAAGGAAACAATATTTCAATGACTTCAAGCTGTATAATCACAATTATATTGTTAATAAAAAAGAGAATCAAACACTTCAGACTTTAATTAATTTAATGATCACAAAGAATTTAGGATTCACACAAGACACAAACAGACCTAACAATTCAAATGGCTGCAGACTGTCAAGAATTAATTTCTTTAGTTCAATATATTAGACTATAATTTACGACAACTTATTAGTAAAAGAATATACACACAAAATTGCAATGTATAGCCTAGACCTAGACTATAGTATAAAGGGAGAGAGGGAGTAGAAAGGGAGAGAGGGAGTAGGGAGAGAGGGAGTAGAGAGAGAGAAAGTGAGGATGAGTTCATGAGAGATAGATACTGATAAACTTGGTAAAAAAACGTCCACGAAAAAGGCTGAACAGGAAGGAGAGAGAGAGACCCTTTTTCGGGGGGGGGGGGGGGAGATATGCACAATCATTCTTCGTTCAAAAAATAAATAATGAAATAAATATGAATGGCTTTTTTTATACCTCACTCCCCCACTGGTGCAATGCTGCATTGAGTTTACGTGTATAGCCTGCATGATGACCGCGATGATGTACGTTCAAAGTTGCACTGTCAATGTAAGGTTCTAAATCGTCATAACCAAAAGGTAAATCTGGTAGAATATACTCTGATCTTATTTCTGCAATACACTCAAATGGATAAGAAATACCATAACTTGTTGTGCACATCCATAAAATGATGAAAAACGCGAACATTTTGCTGTCAACGTAGCAAGCAGACGCCATTATGTTATTTGAAGTGCAAAGACATACACAGTAACTGCACTGCTATTCTAGTCTAAGCCTACACAACAATATCTTTCAAACTCAAAATCCCTGAGTCATCGTTCCTATTTTGCTTACTTATGTTTTTTGAAAACACCTAAAACTGCAGTTGTATACTTTGTTTTTACTATGACTGAACATTTCTCGATATTTTTGTAATGTTTGTGCCAAGTGCAAGTGGCAATGATTATGGCCGGCTGGTGAAAAGACTACTTCGATATCGATGTCGCGTCGTTCATCAGCGCAGCTAGCTAGCTAGAGCTAGAGATGAATGTGTAAAAAACTCGACCCGAGGTAAGTCACACGCCCCTCTTGATATCAAAATATGCTTTAATGGTATGATGTTGTGGTGAAAATGTCAGTTTACGTAGTTATTGATATTTACAGAAGTGATGTAATGAATTCAAGAAGTAAATCTGTGAGAACATAGCACGCGAATATTTCGCAATCTCGACTGATAATGATATGAGAGCGAGCAGCAATCCGTACGGTGAGGTAAAGTCCGACGCGACGGAACCGCTGGCCACATAGCTTCATCCACGTTCACTCTGACGTGCTGGCAAGGCGGTTGTGTAGTGACTGTGCTTTTAGTTCTTTTAGATGCTGATGGCGATACCAGTTTAGGTCGGATGGATGGTCAGATCTTATATAAATAAATTTACACTATCTGGAGCCTGCCAGAGTCTTAATGGAACAACCATCGATAAGGCAGTAGTCTAGTACGAGAATACGCCCGACATTGGCCTGTAGGCTGTACTTTATTACGAAGACGAAGAGGAAGAAGAAGAAGATTAAAATTGAAGCAGTTTTGTTTTGGTCTGGGCCTACATTTCGTCTAGACCGAAAGCTTCAGTCTCTGATATCGACGGTTGTTCCGCTGAGATTACATCTGGCTCCTTTGGCCACCTCTATGGGGAAGATTGACAAATGTCAGTTTTATTAAAGAATGACCCATACCAGACGGTTATTTCTGTCTACATTTCGTCTAGCCTTACATTAGGGGCTTGGTGATTTACAAAATATAAATTATATGCTCGTACCAGGTAAGTTTTATTTGGCATGCACTCACCTGACCAGCGCACAATGAACTTTGCAAACTACCTTTGGCGTTCGCTGAAAGATTCTTCTTTCTAATCGTTGGAAAAACTTTGAAATCAGTTACAAACTAAGGCATATTTTGCACAAACAACAGACTTTTTTAACCTAGCAAATGAATCTCATCATGTTTACATGACAAAAAAATTGACCTCTGAAGAGATTTCACAATCTTTAATTGGGGGAAATGCATGTACCACGCCCGTGCATTAAAAACCTGATTTCATGTTTTTTTTAAAGGCCGTATGTAAGCGTTGAGCTCTAACCTGTCGGTGCAAACATTTTTTAAATCCACAATCTTTTTCATATCTCATTTTTGTATTTGTCCCAATTGCAGAGTTGACCGAAGAGGTTAAAATCCAGGTCGCATCAGATCTGCCACCGCTCGACCAATCATGAGCCACACAAGGGTAAGTGATAAATTATGTCCTGTGACTTGCATCATTATTTTCTTAATTTATCATAATTTTGTTATACAAAGTGAGTTTTAGATTACATCCTTGATCGTCGCTTGTAGTTTCACAGTTTATAAAGTAGATCTTTTATGTAGTAGACTTACAGTAGTCTATGTACAAACATGTTGATCCTATATAAGTAAATGCAGAGGGGGTAAAAAAAGGACCATTCACAGTCACAGATCAAAGCTCTTCATTTCTTTCATGCTATCTATCGTCACAGTGACATTACAGATTAAGCCAATTTACAGTGACCATACGTATATGTATGTAGTGATTTCAACTTAGATAACTTTCACATTTTTTGTCAGATTTGATACAAACTTTACCAGTCCGCTTCTGATTTTTCTGCTTTCCTTAAAATGACATTGTTTCTGATACATTTGGCTATGAAAAATTCTACATGAACCTGTTTACAGACCAGGTAATAGGTCAAATTCTATAATAGTATCTTTTGGATGACAAAGTTTATATGAATATATGAAGAAGGTTAGATTACTTTCTTTTCTTCTTTGTTTTGTTTGTAGGAGATGAAAGCAGTCCGCTGTCCAACGGACCAGCTTTCCCTGACCAACAGAGCAGTGGTATCTGACAAAGATGCTTTCGCACGGATTGAGTAAGTATTTTCATATTAATTAAAGATAAAGACCAGTTATGATCATGCGATTGCATTGTGAAGGAAAAGTTGTGAAATCGATCAGAAAAGGTTGATCATCTGGCATATAAGTATTGGTGTGTACTGCAAGGTTCTGAATTTATCAAAATGATAACAAATTTGGCCCAGTCTTGGTAAAGTTACAAGCACTGTACACAGAAAGATGTATATGGGACTATTTGACACGTGCGTGACACGTGCGTTATATCTATCAGGTCCAAATAGATATAATAATTGATCAAATATATTAATTAGTAGGCAGTTTCTCTGCAAAATTTGTATGATTACATATTAGTCAAAAAATATTTTTTCACATGATTGGTAATAAGAGCTTCCATTTTCATTTTTTGAGAGGGGGGGGGGGGATTTCTAAAACTGATTTTTACCTTCAAGTAAAATCTAACTGTATTCTTGAATGCTAAAAATATGACAAAGTCTCCCCCTTCCCCCACCCCCAATAAAATTAAAGGGAAATGAAAAAGATAAAGAAATTGTATTGTTAGAAGGCATAAAGGCATTCCCTAATACTATTTATGATGTGATGCAATTAAACAGTTGACAATGAAAAAGCAGAAAGGCGCAATTTAACAAAACCTAGATCTTCAAAACCCATACAAAGGGCTCACACCCTACTTCATTGAAAAATAGATAGTTTATGATAAAAAGAAACATGCATAATATCTTTCCATCTGTGTAGTTCTAGAATAATTTGAACATTATATATTATAATTCATTTATAATTGTTCTTGATTACCTTTATGCTAACAGTGGAAGTAGACATGCAGGATCAACATCCTTTTCTACTTCCCTTTCAAGCCTAATTTGTGATAAATACATTTTTCTTGTTCTAACGTAATAATCCTACCATTTTATAATGAGGAAATATTTTGTCTATGTTTTACACCGTTTGTAATTGAATAAGATTCATGCACTTTTTATTGTTAAATCGTTTGTAACTCAGCTCTTGAGCTGCGATGATAATTATTGAATAAATACCATTATTATTATTTTTATTCTGATGGAATTAGTATCACGGATATCTCCAATTCCGTTTAACCGCCAGTCAAAACCGGGCGGTTTTCGGTTAAACAAATAATAGTAACAATGTCGTTTTAGAATAATGTGTAAGATCATTAATGTAAATTAAAAACAGTAGAGGACCTACGATAGAACCTTGTGGTACACCATGTGTTAAACTTGTGGATGAATATATATTGAGATCTATTACAAAGATTACTTTCAAACCAAGATGACAGACAAATTGGAGTGTTGTTCTAGTTTCCAAGTGGTAAGTCATCACACCGATTACTGAGCTGGGAGACATTGCCAGGCATAGTGCCAGGTGGAGGGGCATAAATCGAAAAAAAAAAATTATAAAAAATAAATAAATAAAAACGGGAAAACGAAACGGAATCCGCCATGGGCGGTCGGATATCGGACGGTTAAACGTTTACTACAGCACTAGATGGAATACACATTTACAAATGTTCCATAGACTTCTACCTGATAAATGTTGGCACTGCCGTCAATGGGTTAAGAATGCACTTTTTATGTATTGTGGGTTACTCTGTAATTGCCCTTTAACATTTGTTTTGTTTATCCCCCAGTTATGTTCAGGTCCAAGCAGTTCCGGGGCCAAGCTATGTCTTTGCTACAGTAGCACATCCAGATTTAAAGAGTGGAGAAATGGGTTTCAGTCTTCCCCAGGTAAGATAACGTTTTTTTAATATTTTCATATGATAAAGAGCATCTACGTGTATCTTCCTCTACTTCTTTTTTTTTGGGGGGGGGGGGGCAAGGAATGTCTGAAGGAAGGTTTTGGGATGTTCCTATCTTTTTCTTCCTGAATCCCTATACAAAATGTATAGAAAAATGAAAGTCACGCCCTTGCTGTCTGACACTGTTAATTTTATTTTTTTTAAGTTATGAGGGCTGCAAGCATTTCAAGATTCATGATTATGCTGCATACCTTCTAGTTGTTTCTACATGTATCCATTTTATGTTTGTTATGCATTTAGCATATTATTTGATTTATTGCATTCCCCATTTGTATACTGTATTGGGAAATTATATCAATTCTACATTCATGTGCATGAAAATATATGTTTGATGTGATGGTATAGAAGCCATTCAATTAAACACTGTTGCATATACATTAAAAAAATGTTAATACATAATACATGGAGGTGTCTGGGGCTACTAAAATTGTATTGCACTATGCGCATTAACTTCAAGTATATTTTCTAGTACTTCAATAAAATAGGTCTGATTTTCTATTTTTGACTGCTTTCATTGTCACAGGAATGTGTTGACATGCATGTAAACATATATGTTTGATTTTCATCTTACATATTATGTACAGGTTATTGAATGCTCAAGTAATATATAGAATTATATTTGAAGATATTTACATTTACTGAGGTACTGATTGTAACATTCATGTCCTTTTTTAATTAAGATTAATTCCCAGTTATTCTTACAAATTTTCTAAAAAATGGGAGGGGAGGGGGAACTTGGAAGTTTACATTTTGTTTTCTGAACCTATGAAAGCTGTTGGGTCATTTTCAAAGCAAGTTTCCTTCATAAAATTAAGATATTGTCCAAACACTCCCAAGATTGAAAATCTAATTTCACTGAATATTATCAATTTTTTAAAACCCCATCATCTAGATGTCCTTTCCTTATATCATGTCCAGACAAAATAAATATCAAATAAAAAACACAAAACCCCAAATAATTAAAAGAATAAAGAAAGAAAGAGAGAGATTGTCAAAAATAAGAACACGGGGACCCATCTTACCTACCCTTCTAGTGTCTTGTCAGTTCTCAGTTGTGAATTGATGTATTAAGATTGAACTTGTGTAAATCTTAGAACATGTATTTACATGTAGATTGGTATCACAGGGTTACACAATGACATACAGCACAAATGTCAATATTGCAGGATCATGTGATACTGATTCAGGAAGTGAAGCAAATGTATTACACATTAAAACAATATTGCAGTTATTGAATATATTGTTTTGAGTGGTGTTGCCATAATAATAAAACTATGAATGTATATAAGTTTTCATTCATATTAAAAGAGTATATTTGATTTGTACATGTTACAACAAAGGCTTTGTTGTTGGTAGAATTGGTATTGCCATTCTCTAATATTATATGCTAGAAAGAGCAATAATTCCCTTGATAAGTGTGGTTTAGTATTGTTACACATGATGTACACATCATGACATGTAGCATGCTCAGCACTTCAATCACATATTGCTTCTGCGAGTACAAATATTTACAAGGCATCTGTACTCTTTCCAGGTGGATACAATTTTTTTTTTTTTTTTTTTTTTTACCGGTATGCATTTTCAACTTTACCTCAGCTTGAGATATCTTTGGTTTACACTTGTACATGTAGTATTCAACGGCTTAAAGTTATTGTGATTTTTTTTCTCTCTCTCAATATTTTTTAAGACTAAGAGATAGTTTTCAGAGGTAGAGTTATGAAGGCAGTAATAAAATTTCAAGATCCATGATTTGCCATTTTAGTCAAATCATAATCCCTGTTGATGCATTCAAAAGCTTCACACTGTTTATATAAAAAAACCATTTTGAGATGCTGCCTTGTAGGTCAAACAGCATGAAAACTGTTGGTATAAATTTTCCAGCAGTTAGTGTCCATGCGATTTGTTTGGGCTAATGTCCATTAGGGTTGATGAGATATTAATTTATGCTAATTTGAAGTGGCTCCGAGAGGATTGCTCTAAACAATATACAATGCAGGGGCATAGTGTTATTACCAATCAATGGCAGGTGAATGGGTACACATTCATGGCATTATCATGAGTATCAGTTTATTTTCAAATGGAGGGGGGGGGGGGGGGCGGGGCGGGGGGAGGACTTGTGTAATCCTATCAAATTTTAAGACTTAAATATAGAAATATTGTGGGGCGGGGGGAGGACTTGTGTAATCCTATCAAATTTTAAGACTTAAATATAGAAATATTCAATTATTGACTTCTTCCCTTGAAACACAAAAGTGGTCTTTGTAGACAGGTTCCTTTAGTACATGCTTCAATGAGATACCATTTCAAGGGAAACAAAAAATGTGCTTGTTGTAGACAGGTGGTCACTAAAGCAGGTTTGACTGTATATAATGCACATCAATATGCATTTTTTACACAATGCCAGGCCTTCTACTCATACATAATAACTGACAAGTTTACTACAGTATGTCTCCAGAATCCAACCTGTTCTGTGATGCACTTGTACAGTTCAGTACAGTTCCTTACCGAAAAATCAATTTTCAATTTACATTAGTATGATAACGTATCCATGCTCCGTGATGTTGCTAGCTCTCTCTCGCCTAGCCCTATGCCTGCAGTGACTTTTAGGATGAAATGAAATTGATAGTGGAGGACTGCCTGACTCGGCGACCCTTGGTTGTTATAGCGATAGTTTGCTATTGTGATGTACAGGGAATTGAGGAACGTGATATTGTTGTTTCAATTCATATCAGCAAACATTGTGTTGCATACATGTAGTCATCCATTGTGGAGTTATTTGGGAATAAGAAAAGGAATTAAATGAGTTTTTGGTTGGGAGACCTGGATATGGACATTTCAAGGGATAGCTCGTTATTCAGGTGTACTGAAGAGGTTTTGTTTATGTCAGTATCAGATTATTGGGGATACCTGGGCACCTGACAATAGACCCGTCTACTAACATATTCAAATATTTAGCATAATTTTAAAATAAAGGCTGTTCTTGACAACCCCAAAACTTACCCAAAGCTTGCCCGACATAGCAACAAGTAATATATGCAGACTGG
Organism: Strongylocentrotus purpuratus; assembly: GCF_000002235.5. Taxonomy (NCBI): domain Eukaryota; kingdom Metazoa; phylum Echinodermata; class Echinoidea; order Camarodonta; family Strongylocentrotidae; genus Strongylocentrotus; species Strongylocentrotus purpuratus. Next base: position 33,157,576 of record NW_022145613.1, on the reverse strand, counting down.
ATGCCAAGTATTGTCACCAAGTCGCCACTAGGTCCCCAGGTCTATTAGGAAGTATCTGCACTGGCAATCAGAAAACATGTACAGTGTACATGTACATGTAGGTGTAATTTTAGCAGCATTTTAGGATAGTGAGGTAAATTTAATAATAGAAGTAGAGATGTATTCTTTTTTAGTATTAAACTGAGATGACATTGATAAGAGATCTGACTCTTAAGAGCCCACTGTTATTATCATTATCATAATGTACATGTACATGTACGTAATGTACATACCCTTATAATACATATTTAGATATGACATGAAATTCTCTCATGTATACCGTACAGTACATGTACATGTACATATACTCTAATTAATTGCTTAGATCATCCAAGAGATTTACGTACAGTGTAAAGAGAGATTCTCTCTATATATATAAAAGCCATTGATTAGACATCCTGTATTGTACACTGGTGATTGTGCATAATTACATTACCTGGTCGATAATGAAGTTCATATGCCTGAATGGAAGACTACAATATAAGCCGAAAGATGAAATTATAATTGGGATGGATTTTTTTTGGTTGTGCGTACGTGTACACACATAGAAAGCAGAGCATCATTAGGACCCAGTAGGGAAAGTGCATGATAGATAGACTACATGTGGAGTATGAGCTCATTATTACTGCATGGCCATGGAATATGTCCTCAGGCTGTGTCGCCTTTCCTGACAAACATCCTCTCTTTTATTTTTACCAATCCTTCTTTTTGTGTGAATTATATTGTATTAGATGTACACGTACATTTAGGCCCATATAAAGAATGTAAACAATAATTTCATACAGCTGGTATAATTTTGTGTACATTTGATTTGTGTGTTGAAATTCTACATTAAGATGTAACAATCCTCTTGACATGTAAACATCTTGACCTTATATGTTTTTTTTTCCAGAACTTGTTGAAGGCATATTATGCACAACATATTTTCTTTTATTTCTGAATTTAATTAATTTTTAAGAGCATAATATGGGTGTAACAGTATTACAATGATTTATCTGTGTACCTAAATATGTTACATGCATGGAAATAAAAAGAACATCAGCCAATGCATTTGGGATTGTCTCAAAGTGTTTACAATACAAAGTACATTTATTGAATAAATTGAATTGACTAATTTTAACATACTGTACATATAAAACCAGTGTAGTTGACACAAGACAAACTGAAGTGTATTTCGTAAATCGTGTCATTCACTGGTCTATTTTGACATACTACATGTACATGTACATGTCATTACAATCAGTGTTTGTTTGTATTGCTTGAGAAGTAATGAAAATATGTATTTTAGTACAGAGGTTATGATGATTTGCTTTCTTTTCATTTCTTGTGCAGAGAAAATGGGCCAGAATATCAATAGACCAACCTATCCAAGGTGAGTGTTTAACTGAAAACATACAATAATGTGTGACATTGAAGGGTTATCCATGTCATGGTTTGCTATTTTTCTTTAAAAGATAGAAGATAATTCTAGCATTATACCGTACTTGTATTTTACTGAAAAATATATTTCTGAAGAAAGCCTTTATCATTAACACATATTTTTAAAACCACTTTTGTCTTATATTGTCATAATTCAGAACTGAAAAAAAAAAAATAAATACATATTTTGGGCATGGTTTTGTAAAATGTTAGCAATTTTATTTATTAATTTGAATGTATCTCTTGTGTGTAAGGTCTGTCTAAATTGTGTGAGGATAATAAGTGGCATTTTGCCATCGGAATACATGGGAGGATTCTCCATGCATATCTCCATATTTTCTTAGATGTGGTGTTTAATAACAGTGAGGTCTGCATATGTGTGATGGACATACAGATACAGATGTTCATATGAGTTAGTAAGAAAGTTACTGCATGAAGGTACATCTACATGTATGTGGAAAGAGGTTAAGAGAGATGGAGAGAGTAGAGGGAATAAGAGGAAAGGAGGCGGAGATGGGATTAGATAGCTGAAGAGGGAGAAAACAAAAGGAATGAGAGAGAGAGACAAAGAGAGGGAGAGAGAGAGAGAGAGAGAGGGGAGAGAGAGGAGAAGGCACAATAAAAAGATAAGACAGGGGCTAGTAGTACAGCATTAGGGAATGGAACAAAATAGGAAGACATTGGAGAGAGGAAGAGGACGAGAGATATATTAGAGAGAGAGAGAGAGACAGAAATAGAGACATTGAGAGAGAGAGAGAGAGAGAGAGAGAGAGAGAGAGTAAAAGCAATTCCCAAACTGAGCAGGCCTCTGCTAAAGTACATAAGATGAGAACTTGCTGCCGTCTAATGTTACCCACTCGAGTGAGTATGTAACGCTATCAGGTGGTATGTGTCCCTGGCGCAGTGCAGTTCCCAGGAAATGAAAACCATGCAGTTAATCCCCAAATTGCAGTAAGATCCATCATTATGTCAAAAAGCTGAAATTGAATACTTCCTAAATCTCATGTGGATATGAACATGTTATGCATAAAATGCTGGAATATGTCTGGTATGGAAATATTCACAAAAAATGGATTTATTGTGTCCAAGACGTGAGCTGTGTCCCAAATTCCAGGTTTTGACAATTTTCTTTAAAATGTATCAGACGACATGTACTTGTGAGACAAAGTTAGTTTCAAGGCCCCTTTGTTGATTATGATTACTAGTAAAAGGCATTTGTAACTTTAAGCGCACATTACAAATTACATTATGTGTATTGTGTACTGGGTGCTGGATACATGTAGCTTGTTAATAGTAGGTATCACAGCTAAAGTTTGAAAGTATCTACATTTCATTTCCCCTGCCAATTTCATTTTAGAGCACATGGAAAGAGGAGTTTTGATACCTCATTTGTCAAATTTGAATAAGTACTTTTGAAAATACGGCCACTTACATAAGAGATGAAATGGTCAAATTTTGCGTAATTAGGCTATAACTGACAATTAGCCATTTCAAGGTGACATAATTTTGTAATTAATTGATGAATCACCTTTATTTTCAAGAAATCTGTTCTCTGTATGGATTTCTACATGCCTATTTTTTTCCAGGTTCTTTAGACAAATATTTTTTTTGGTGGAATTTTTCAAATAATTAAATGAAGCCCATTTTGATGCGTGTGACAAATGGCTATTTTTGCGTCGCCGGAACAAGTTTTCATGGGCTTTGAAACATGGCTAGATTTAAGAGTGTCTATGAAGTGGGGCTGAATTTCGGCATATCTGGGGTATGTATATAGCTTAATCATTTCTGTAAGTTTGGACCATCAAATCCATTTAAATTAATTTTAAATGGCATTTGAAAAAGGCTTTAAACTCTTAAAACTTCATATTTTAAAGCACCCTTAAGCTTTTTTTTGTGTTTTCAAGTCTGCCTAAATTGAAAACCGTTAATGGTAGGGGAATGAATTTTGGCACATCAATAGAAAGTATGGCAGTGGCGGATCCCCCCCCCCCCCGGCCAAAAAAATATGTTAAAATCAGCCCTAAATTCCCCCAAAATGTACTGAAAAACAGGGACGTGCCCCCCCCCCCCCCCCCAACGGAGAAAATTAAAAAATTAAAAAATTTCTTGACCCCCCCCCCCCCAAAAAAAAAGTGCCCTCTTATCCCCCCCCCCCCCCCCCCCCCCCCCGCTTATTCAGCGGTTGGCTGAGTCGTTACAATTTTTTTAGACCAAAAAACAAACAAAAAATGTCCTCTCACCCCCCCCTCCCCCCCACCACCACCCTCCCTCCCCTCCACCACCACCCTCCCTCCCCTCTAGGCCTACCTAACTTATTTACTATATAAACAAAAATAATAACTAATCCCTTTTAATTGAAATTCATAAATTGAATCCATGATCTTAAATTTAAAAACTATGGGAAAACAATAAATGCCCTTTAAATCCTTGGTGTGGGTTCGCAATCACAACATGAGAATAGAGACACCAGTATGGGCGGTTCACGGCCGCCGAGCTATCACCGAGTGTGTGTGTGTGTGTCGTTGGGTTTTCATACAGACGTGCATCAATCAGATATGATTACTGAAAAGACACTGCCTGAATTTAATTGGAATTTAATAATTATTATCCAAAGATCAGAAAAGCCGTCATTACAGTTATTTGATGTAGATTGAAACACACAAAATATTTTTTTTCTGACAAAATTTGATTAAATTTTCACTCTATAAATTGACAAAGATTACACAAGTTTGTTCTTGAATTTCTTAAAAAGTCACTTTGAAATTCAAAGTTCACTCGCATGACGTGTGAGAAAAATTGCGAGTGGAAAAACACAAACATGTATTATTGGTCTTGTGATCGCTTTAAAATCTGTTTAGGTTACGATAGCATAATAATTCCGTCGAAATATATATGTATTCACTAATTTGTTCGCCAAATGCTGCAAATCCTGCCTCAGTTTCGATATTTGAAGCCTCAGATTCATGCTCCGTTTCGGATCTTGATGGGACGGCAAGCGGCGGGTGCGGTGATGCGACACGTGGCGGCATGTGGCCCGTCGGGTCCACGTGCGAAGCTGGGGGCTTGCTCGCTGTAGTCACTCTCGCTCAGTGCGTATTATACACAGAGTACAGCTGTACTAATCGGATTCGCGCTCTAGCGCCATCTAGCGGTCATTCTTAATATTTACATGATCGTATTCTCCAGTAAATTCTCTTTGTTCTCGTATCAAAATTGAATTAAAAGTATGTTTTTCTGATATAGAAAAATTGTTTCATACTTTTCACTCTGATTTTTCACGATCTTTTTGAAACATACCCCCATCAGTTTTTATATGAAAATAAAGCTTAAGATGTGCTCTTTTCAACCAGTGGATTTTTAAAACTCAAAGACGAATGGCGTTCAAGCGAATTGAGCTAAAACTAGGGATACAAATCGGCCGTCAAAAAAAAATGGCGACAAACGAAGTGAGACCGTACAAATTAGAGGTTAAATCTCAAGCAACTGTGTCGTAAGTAATTAATGGATTTTGATGAAAATGACATGACATGAAAGACAGAATCCTGAGCTTTCGAGAGACATATAATTTTAAAATATTTATTTTTTCCATGATATGAAAATCTTCCTTCACAAAGAGAGAATTTGCGTGGTTGAGCTCTGTGTGTCCCCACTCAACGCAGCTCTTCTGTGATACCTATTAATAGTGGTTTGCGAAGTAATGGTAGTGCATTTGTATCTACTGCATTCGTATCTACTGCATTCGTATGTAATGTTACACTAGAAAAATAAGGATGGCATTGCTACTCCTTCAATACTGCGATATCTGAATGTCAGTGAGTTAACATGTACCCTGTACATTGTATGTATCAGTTATCCATAGAAAATGTATTGATGTGCTTTGCTCTTGGATCTCCTGTAAATGAAGCATTTTCATGCATTTTACATGTACACATAGACTGATCTAGTAACACCTGTCAAAGTTTACTTCTCCGTGTTCATGATTAATTCTTATCCCGCTGATAATCTTGAAATCAGCTGCACAAATGATAGATATTCCACAATATTTCAGTTGATCAAAATGCCACTGGACATGACTAACCTTTACAGTGTCCCCAGGGCATTCCTTGGTACATAAAAAGATCAAATCATCTCGTTTGGTCACGACTTTATTTGCTTTCCATCATATACCGTGTGAGTCAAAAAAAAGTTTACACCTAGAAGATGGCTAATTATTTTAAAAATCATCTATGATCAGTAAATTATTATACATCTTATGAAAGAGTGTTTTATCCCAACTCATTTGGTACCATTTTTGTGTGGGTATGTGTTCACGCTTGGATGAACAGGTGGCATTGTTTGCAAGAGTGCAAAAATCGACTTGCGCCAAAGTGATGCCTTCAGTATGTATTATGTTGGGATTAGCGGAGTGAGAGAATGGATTGAATGTATCAAATGAAATGCATTGCATATGTTTTTTTCAAAGGGCAAAGTCACACACACCCACACACACGCGCACAAATGTTTGTTGGTATTTGATATTCGATATTTTATATGTGTGACATGATTAATTTTGTTAAGGGTGTTATTTGGATATGCAAAGACCGAACTAATACCCAAATCCCAATTGTTTTATTCAAACATCACATACATGTACACTGTAGGCAACTTTGGCGCAATACGACTTTTGCACTCTCGCAAACAATGTCTCCTGTTCATCCAGGCATGAACACATACCACACAAAAATGGTACCAAATGATTTTGGATAAAACACTCTTTCATAAGACATATAACAGTTAATGTTCATCAATGATTTTTTAAATAATTAGCAATTTTCTAGGTGTAAACTTTTTTTGGACTCACTCTGTATATGCAAACCTGTGTCAGCCTTTTGCAGTGTGATATTCTACAGTAAATTACTTTTCCAGAATATTGTGGTTTTTACCAAGGTATTTGCCTTTCTTTTTTACACTAGAGAAGTTCCTTTTTATTGCATACTTTGTGACAGAATAAACTATTTTACAGTGTAGTTTTATTTTTTGCAGAAGAGGTATCCCTCTTCACCTTTCCAAACATAATTTGTAAGGGAATATGTTCTGATAACAAATAATAAAGGCTTATGATAAAGCAAACAAAATTCCTATAACAAAAAAGGGACTTTGATTATATAACAAACGGTGAAGAAATAGCCAGGTAGTGTTTTAAGACCAGAATGGAGGACCCTTAGGGATACATCAGATCGTGCCAAAAGAAAGATGTGTGTTCCTAGGGTTATTTCATCACTGTAATGGGGAAATTCTTGATGCGTGTACACTGTACAGGTATGTTTGAAATAAAGTGCCTCAGACTCGTACAAGTGTCCAGCCTTCCTTCGTGATAGTAGATTTTGATGATGACCTTTTCTCCTGCACCTCTGGCAATCATTCCATTATCCCATGATGCATTCTCACTTGAGGTCTATCGGAGTTGTGACAGCGCATCCCTCATCCCGAATCCAGCTCTACGCCCCAAGTATGTTCATGTTTGCTAACACTCGAGATTAGCCTGTCAATTTCCCTGTACTTGGACAATGCTCATATACTGTAGGTTTTCTCCTCATGCTTAATGCATAGATTGATGTCATGATTGAAGGCAAATTGCAGTAGAAGCTTGTTTTTATGAAGTGTCTTTTAATCATAAACCATCACTCTCAGGAATGTCTTGTTCACACGGGATATAAGAAACTGCAACTTGAAAAAGAAAAAAGTTTAAATGAATGAAAATAAGGATGAAAAGAAAGAAGATAAACAGTGATGGAGCTGAACAAAGGTTGTACACGTACAGTACATGTACTCACACATGTGTGATATAAGATACAGAACTTGATGGGCATTACACTTAAATATAAATTTTAAAAAAAAAGAAAGTGGTTAACGTCTTCATATGTGAACAGCCAACAGGCCCTACGTCTGCAAGTAAACCCACGCATGGACAGTGTTTATGTAGGATTCTTCATAGCATTCAGCGCATGAAGACAGTGGTGTCATATTCATTAGTGAAGGCAAATTTCATTTTAGGATTTGCATTTGGACAGTAGAATTTGACTCTTGAAAGTTCATTTGTGATGCTTGTTTATATCACGAGTGCCTCAGTAAGGGGCAATCATATTAAGGAGGTGTGACTAGATCTCAATGAATGATTAGAAAATACCTGTTTGATATCACCCACGTAAACACAGTGTGCAGCAGCCAGACCATGCCGCTCTTAATTTTACTTGTCTCTACTCTGTTCACATCTTCTACAGATGTCCATTTAAATTTCACAAATGCTAGGGCCTTTTTTTTTACAGAAGTGAACATACATCTCGAGCAATGAAATGCTACTTGATTTTCAACCCATCAGGATGTTTTATTTCAGACATTCAGTTTTTTAATTTTTTAGAAGAGGCCCCTGATCTCATAAATATGCTTATAGCTGATTGTGTATCATCTCGATGGCAATCAAGATTTTTCAATTCTGTTTTATAATAATATTCTAGCAAGTAGCAAGTTGTATTTGAATTGGGTATAAAAGTGGACATTATCTTCATATACTTGCCAAACATGTAAATTTTGTTTTGTAAAATAAATAAAAAAAGAAAAAAAACTTTCATATTGAACGCGAATACAACTTGACAAATCCAATGCAATGGAGTGCATTTTTCCACATTTTTTTTTGCTTAATTAATAAATTATTGCAAATCCATGTCCATTTTCATTCTATGGCTTTGAGTACAATATACATCAACAGTACATCCCAATACATAGTATCTCAACACATACATGCACACACGCATTTTAAACTCAATCTTCCTTTGAACTGTGCATACTACTCAATGTAAGGAGAAATAATCAAATGTGAACGTGGCCTTGCCTGCATGTCCCATTCAATTCGTTCTCACTTGGCTGCCGATCTGTAAAAGCAAATTTGCCCCCTGTAGAGCTGACAGTATTGTGTGCATAATGCGCCATTTCCAGTGTAGTGAGCGCTATATTAAAAAGCTAAGCCCTTCTACAAGCACAAGCAGTTTGGTTCTCATTGCTCAAATATTCATATTGTTATTGATCCCTTAAATTTGATGTCATCTTCATATTTTAGTCAAAGCAATTGAGAACATAATTTTATCTTATAATATTTAAAAATCCTTTTATGTCTCGGTCCGAGCAAACAGTTATTGTACGTTTGTTTTAGTGCACATCATCATTATTTTACCAGATATGTATATGATTAGCCATGAAAGAAAGAAAAGATTCTTCTGAGTGTCTCCCCTGTTGAACCACCTCAAAGACAAAGAGATTATTATCTCTGGATCTACAGTGTATACAAATATTCCTACATAGAAACTGTCTTTATCATAGATAAACAGATTTTTAATCAAATTTATTTAACATCTAGTCCTTAAAAGAAGAAAAATCATTGATTTACTCCCCATGTTAGCTTTGAGATGTTTGGTACCATGATGCACAGAATAACAAAGTTAGATGTAAAATTCAGTGAATTTTAAAAATACAGACATTTCAGAATGGAATATACTTGATTATTCAGTTAGTAAAAACAGAAACAGTCTAACAAAAGTCTGCTCTAATAATTGATATCTTCTGATATGTATCAACATTACTTGCTTGCTTGGTTTATGGAGAGACTCTCCTAGTCAACAGTACACTAATGTTGGTCTCCGCTATGAACACATCCATCCTTGAAACTAGGAACCCTTAGGCAAACTGCGCATAGTAATGTGCAGGTTTTCATCCATTAGTTTTAATAAAGCCATAACTGACGCACATGAAATCTGATGTCCCCAGCTGAGCAGTAAATGAGTGAGATACATGTAGCATCAAATCGGTTTTCAAAAGATGCAAATAAAATGTCCTTTCTCATTTGTGATAGAGAAGGCAGCTGAAATAACCCTCTCTTTTTTGAGGCCTTTAAGATGAATCCTTGATTGATATTTCTCAGACTCAAAGCAAATATTGGGAAACACAGGAGAGCAGAGAAATCATAGTGTTGTACAAGGCAATACCATGCCGTGTGAAGGAGTGTGTGAAGTACATTTTATATTGAAATGCATTTCTATTTCCAAGTTGATGATTTTGATTCTGATACTGGCAATGATGGTGATGATAATGAAGATGATGATGACGATAATGATGTAGATGATGATGATGATGATGATGATGATGATGATGATGATCAATTTGAATCTGTGATGGTTACTGTAATACCTGTACGTGTGACGTTGATGGTCAGTCTGTTATGTGATGAAATTGTATTCATACATGTATTCTTACAGTTTGAACTGATTAAGTTGCCACATGCTGTTCATTTATGTTCCTTTTCTTTCTTTCTTTCTTTCTATCCAGCTGCCCCATACAGATTTGATCCCAGCTGTCAGTACCTGAGTTCTATCACAGTGGAAGTTGACTTCTTGCAAAAGAAAAAGTAAAAAAATTGCTATTTGACCCCCCCCCCCCAAAAAAAAAAAATTGCTTGATTGGCTGAACAATCAGATGCACTTGCATATTTATTAACAGGTACATGTATGACAATTATGCATCGTGTGAACGTGTCTTTTTTTATAGCCACATACAGCTGAGCCATTTAAATACAGCTTTTTAAAATATATGAATTTGATATTGACATGTAAGACTCAAGAAAATGCAAATAATGAAAGTACTAGCGATTAAAACAAAATCAGAATCTACATACATGTATATTAGGGCTGCGACGTGTAGTCGAATGCTCAAGTACCCGCACGGTTGACAACTACTCGGGTACGATTTTTTGTACCCGAATATTCGGCCGCAAAAAAAAAAAAAAAAAAAAAAAAAAAAAAAAATCTGTCCAGGCCGACGCTTACCCGTGCCTGGGTGAGCAGCGGCCGCTGGCATGGTGCCGTCGGTAAAAATGTTTCCCAACTCAAGCACTGTCAAACTCACCACTCAGAAACTGGGACCAAATGTCTGGATTTCTGTTTGGACTTGGAGGAAAATGGATTATTCTGCCATCTTTGGTTTTTAAAACAGCATTGTTTACTGTTATTATTATTAAATCAGCGCCTTCAACTGCAACTCGAAGTAAAATTGCATGCGTTTTCGGCGACAGAACCGGGATACTGCTCCAGTGGTATGTATGGTGGTGGCAAAAAACAAAACAAAAAAAACATGGCGTCCGAATATTCGAGTATTCGCTTGTGAGCCTGGGAGTGTACTCGGGTACCTCATTACACTGTTGTGCACAGCCTTAATGTATATAGAATATAAAGTGGAGAGTGTCTCTATATTTGATACCGTATTTGCCAGCGTAAAGGCCGCAGTATTTTTGGAAGAGAAAATATCAAAAAGTCGGGGTGCGACCTATGCGACAAAAGAGTAAAAAAAAAAAAAAAAAGTCAAAACCAGCACGAATTTGCACATATGGGACTAGATCTACGAACGGTACAATAACTATACATTTCCACACATCTTACCGACAATTTTATCTTGCATTGTTGACATGAAGACGAAAATAAACTTCCAAAAACAACATCTGCCAATAGATCTTGATCTAAGTTCGTGCAAATGCATTGCAAAAGTAAAAGAAGGGCCCGTTTAACGGAGCTGCCGCGAAGCATCCAGCACGCGAAGTCCCTATTTTGAATCCATTTCAATACACAAGAGAGAGGCGCAATGTATACATCACAGAAAACTCCTTATGCTAGCATCAGTGCGGCATGGCCGAGCGGTCTAAGGCGCTGATTTTAGTCACATCAACATTTGAACGCAAGAGATCGAATCCCGACTTCGACAAAAATATTTTTAAATTTATTTATTTATTTTTTCCGAGCGGTCTTAGGCGGTGATTTTAGTCACATCAACATTTGTACGCAAGAGATCAAATCCCGACTTCGACAATTTTTTTTTTTTTTTAATATCAAAATCGGGGGTGCGGCCTATACGGTGCTGTGGCCTTATCGCCGGCAAATACGGTATTTATTTTTGTTGTTGTACAGCACCACAAATGATGCTTTTGACTCGGACAAGATGGCCAAAGATTTCTTAGAGTCATTTGACCGTGTGGCGTTCTCAGTGGAGCAGCAGCTGGTCTGCTCATTCTATAACAAGAAGCTGATGGGACTAGTGGTCAAATCTGTGGAAAGTAAGTATACTGCATGCAGAGAGAGAGAGAGAGAGAGAGAGAGAGAGAGTTTAAGAGAGAAAGAGACTGGAAATCGAACTGAGAGGAGAAAAAAAAAGGGGGGAGGGGTTAGGAGGACAGAAGTAAAGATTGAAATATTAAATAGAAATACAATAGTAATGACATGAAACGTTAAATAGAGATAGAGAGTTGGGGGGGGGGGGGAGGGGGTATGAAGGGAGTAAGCAAAATAGGCAAAGAAGAAGAAAAAACAAAATGAAGAAAATATTGGGGAAGGTGGTATGTATAAAGAGTCTTTAATAGTAATAACGCAAAATCTGTTGAAGAAAAGAAGGTTCATGTTTTAATACCAACAGTTTATATTACATGTAGGTCACAAAAAAACGCTGTAAGGATTATAATTCTTAGTTTTTGTCATAATCACTTGATAAATACATATGGTTACGTACAAAATTTGTGACCTTCAACATTTGTTTGCATTATTATATCATTTCCAACACGTGAACTTGATATCTGACATAGGCTCATATTAGATAGATAAAGAAAATTTGAGCAAATTAGTCTTTTGAATTATATAGCTCCTTAATTCATACCTCCTTCAGCAGAGTTCCAGTCATCCAATTTGTATAATTAATTTACTTGTCTTTTTTACCTCTGCAGTTCTTGATCCAGCAATCCTAAAGGGAGGGAAGCCTTCAGCTAAAAGAAATAGGGTATTTAAAAAGAAATTCTTACAATATTTTCCTTTAGTACTTAAAACAAACACCTGTCAACAAAGAGTTTTTTGGGTTGACCTTACACCTCAATATTTACATTGCATCTCTGCCTGGTAGACATTGTAACATTAGACAAGTCTGTTTGTCAAGTTATCTTGATAGCCGAACAAAATTTGGGTTTAAATGGAGACCCGGAACATACTCCTTAGTAAGGAATGTTCTAAAGAAGAGCCTTTGGGGCTTATGGTGTTGAGGTGTCGTGTTGAGTGGATACGTCACCAGACTGTGGATCACATGGTCCATGGTGAGACTCGAACCGCGGCATTAATGTCCTTTGACAAGACATCAATCTACATTTGCTACACTTGTCCCAGGTGAGGTACTGGTTACCTGGCTGGAATTAATTCCTTGAAATGCCAGAGCGTCATAATGGCAGCCATGCTAAAGCCGGAGTAGTAATTGTGGAGCGCTAGGAGTGTCAAGTCTGACAGACTTGAGCACTATACAAGAACACACTATTATTAATATTATTATAATTACATTTATCATAACAGGGCCCTGTATATCAAAGAGTTCATATCAATCGTAACTTTTACAAGAAATAGGAGACTGCAATCTTGAGATTGATTGGAGGACTTGCTATTGATTTGGATCAATCGCAACTCTTTGTAAGACGGGGCCCAGATCTTCAAAGAAATAGATGGCCAATGTTGAATGACAGTCAACATATCAATACTATTTGTTTTAATTAACGGTGTCACTGACCCTCCATTGGTACATGCTTGAAGTCTCTGACTTATTTGTTTTGTTTGTTTTCTCCTGCAGGACGTAAGGATTGGTGTCCTGACCCAGAACACACAGGTCACATTTGAGAAGGCAGAAGGATCTGCGCTCAACCTCACTGGCAGATCAAAGGGGTAAGCCCTTTCAATATTATAGTTAAAATAGAATGATACATATCGATACTACTTCCAGTCATTATCATCATCAAATGCTAGGGGTGTTTCACAAAGATCCTAAGTTAAACTTGTCTCTAAGTTGGACTTAACAATTATGAAAAGCCTTAGCATCTATGAAATATTTTGCAAAAGTTATTTAAAAAATACATTACAATTTGATTCAAATGATTCATATTTTCTATTATCTAGGAGATTTCATGTTCTTGATATGGAATTTATATAAAGTCTAAAATATTTCAATTTTCACTTTGAATATATTATATTTAAAGGCTACAAATGGCTCTCCATAATTTTTAAGTCCAACTTAGACTTAAGTTTGACTTAGGATCTTTTTAAATGTAATACAAAGTTTGGGTAATATTTTAACAGGATTGGATTTAAAATTTAAAATTTGCATTACCAATGTGAAACCTAGTGTTAGAATATGCATCTTTCACAAAATTGGATTTCGAGGATTTCGAGAAATTAAAATATCAAATTTATCGGTGCTCCTGATAAATTTCAAAAAGTGCCTATGGCCATTAAATGGTAGCTGCAAACATGAAAATATTGAAATATGCAGTTCTGATATATAATTTCCAAACAGAAATAGAAAATCAGTCGATTTTAGTCAATAAACATTGTTTTGAAGCTAAAGTAATATAAATCTTGGGAGGGAGCTATACAACATAAAGAGTTTATTTTTCACAATTTCATCACTTTAGACTCCATTTCAACTGCGACAACGATCATTGAATATAGTCGGATCGCATATGCTTCCAATATGTTCCATTTCAACCAAATTCATGACCCCATACCAAAACATGGTATTAAAGGTATATTTTTTTCTTCTTCTTGCAGTCAATCAGGGAATCAATCAATCATCAACCCTGACTGGGATTTCAAGAAGATGGGCATTGGTGGTTTAGATAAGGTAAGTATGGCTTGAGTGCCTGCATGCCTGCCCATGTCTGAGCAACACCCTGGTCTGCCCATACACTTTACTTTGCAATTCTGATGAAACAAAGCACTCAACCAATACACAAATATCTGTCTCTATTCTAACACTACATATTCATCATAGAAACAAGTAAAAGATTATGAGAAATGTTTAGTTTAAGGACTTTTATTTTTTTATGCACAAGCCTCAAAATGTAAAGGGAGTGAATGTGAAGACATGGGAACCTTTGTTTTGGACACTGCGGCCTTCTCTTGTGAAAATGACATTGTTCTTGTTGGAAGTTCAACAACAATTTCAGCACACTTACTCTCTAGAATATAAAGAATAAGATGAGATCATACATAAGAACCTTCTTGTCAATCTCAAGTGAAATGTGAGGTGTACAGAAATAAGGCTCAACCTCATGCACCGTATAGAAGTAGACACGCAGAGGCACTCACATAGCCATCCGTGTGCACTGCTCGACAAATTTCAGCTACGGGTCGACCTTTACGTTGCAGAGATTGTTATACCAGACCAATAACCAAAATTCATAACAAAATATATTTTCAATATTTTTCCATCACAATGATCTCCACCATCTTCATTCAGTGAATTTTTGTCAGGGTTTTATCATGGATTATATGGAATGAGCACAGAGTGAAGCTTCATCAGAGAGTAGAAGATGGGGACTTTAAAACATTTAAATATATTCTCCCCCTCTTTGCTTCTTCTTCTACATAGGAATTTTCAGATATCTTCAGGAGAGCATTTGCTTCCAGAGTATTTCCACAAGAGTTTGTGGAACAAATAGGTAAGTTCAAACTGCTGATTTCAATCAATTCACTCTGCACTTTTCTTGTCAAAATGTTAATAAGGGAACCATGTGTATAGGCCATATATATCATACATAGTATAGGATATTTAGGATAGGACAGAGTTTATATGACCATAGTTAGATTTCATGGTTTTGCTTCAGAAATACAGTTTTGTGGTCACAAACGTGTTTGTGTAATTTGATATTATAAAATATGGCACATAGTGCTTTAGAAATCACTGAATAATTGTCATTGTACACCCTGTTTGTGTGTTTCCCTTGGCTTGGTGAATTAAAAGCAATCTTAATTTGGTTCACTGCGTTATGGATGGCCAAATGCTTACCCATAAGCTTTGAACATACTCCTGCAATATTGTAGTAAATAAATGATCACAGTTTAATTTGGTCTTGAAATAAGAACATTGAATTGATTTTAAAAAGGCTTTGCAGAATTATGGTGGTTTGTTAAAACGATGAAGAGATTGACATTTTGCACCCACAAATTGGTAGACCTATTTTCTGCAATTTCGGGCAAGGTTGAAACCTTGCTTAAAGTTAGGGCAGCTTTCGAGCATATGGGCCCTTGAATTCCTAAAGATTGACAAGATATTCAAAACACTTTTGTGTTTGATATATGTCATGTCAGAGTTGAGAATTCTCACACTTTTATATATATATATATATTTTGCCAATGCATGTTTCATGAAGTTTATCATTATACTTTTGTTTAATATTTATAGGTGCTCAGCACGTGAAAGGTATATTACTCTTTGGACCACCAGGTGAGGAACTATTTATTTTATTTGACAAATACAAAATGTCCAGATTGGTTGTATTTGTGAATAAAAAGTTTAATTTGTACATATTTGGATGCCAGTTCTAGTAATATTTAGACTAATCAAGACGGTAGGATTTACCAGCACCAAGGCCTAACGATATGGTTCTACAATAT
Source organism: Strongylocentrotus purpuratus (assembly GCF_000002235.5). Lineage (NCBI taxonomy): Eukaryota > Metazoa > Echinodermata > Echinoidea > Camarodonta > Strongylocentrotidae > Strongylocentrotus > Strongylocentrotus purpuratus. The sequence continues at coordinate 33,141,626 of NW_022145613.1, read as the reverse complement.
ACCTCTATGCAAAAAAAAGTAATAATTTTTTAGCAATTATGCGTTTTGTGTTCCGGACATGTCTTCACCCACCTCCAACTTTCCCTAAGATACCAAATACGATTGCAATTTTTGATTTTAATTTCAATTTTCAATTTCAATTTATTCATATTTGTAACAAAACATTACAAATCAATTATAAACATTTACATCCTCAATTACATCAAGATGTTTGAAAGGATATTAATTCTTTGACATTATTTCAGGTACCGGTAAGACTCTGATGGCGAGAACTATTGGTAAGATGTTGAACTCAAGGGAACCTCAGATCATCAACGGACCTGAGATCCTGAACAAGTTTGTAGGAGAGTCGGAGGCCAACATCAGAAAGCTCTTTGCAGCTGCAGAAGATGAACAGAAGAAAGTGAGTTATAATGATAATGATAATAAAAAGGATGCTTATAAAAAGCTATACACCAAAGTCTTTGAGCGCTAAAACAAACAAAATACAATGACAAACAATCACATATTAAACAAACAAAAAAACGCAAAAAGTACCCCCAAAAAACTACAAATTACAATTTATGTGAAAAATACATAAATGTGAACAGAGAAAGTTTATCATCAAAAGCAATTTTAAATAAATGTGTCTTAAGACAAGTTTTGAATCGGTTGACAGTCTGACAGTTTTTGACATGTAAAGGTAGTTTGTTCCAAATCTTCTTGATGTTTTTTTCTCCTTTGTTTTTAACATATATAGATAGGGCGAGAGTCCTTTGGCAAGATATTAATTTCATTACTAAATTAGTAGCCTAGCTAGAGGGGGTGGGGGGGGGGGGCATTATATCCAGTATTATCATCATTATTATTAATACAACCTTTAATAATTTGAGCAGATTTCTCATTGTAGAATGAGACCCAATTCATTTAGATTCTGAGGAAGAATCATCATAGCTACGATCTTTAAAAAAAAAAAAAAAAAAAAATCTTCTTTTTTTTTCAAACTTATTTTATCAGAGTCATGTTAATATCATGAAGTCAAGGGATTTTGCTTGAATTCTGTTCTTGATTTTGTAGATGTTCATTTTATCAGACAGGAAATGTTACAGATGATAAAGTACATGGTTTTTTTTCACTGTCATCTTTTTCTATTCGTTCAATATGATTAATTGAATCATCATATTGTGCTCCTGCTCTGCAACTCTACTCGCCGACTCAAGCCAGCTTCTCTCATCTACTCAACTCTCCAACTCAATCCAGTCTTCTACTCAAACCTCTCATCCTGTCTACAACTTTCTGGTTTACAGTCCTTTTCAGGACTATACTCACTTCCGAAAGATACTCTTCCTTCCAACCTCCACTTTCTCGCCTTTCCATTTCACTTCTATTTCTATCCACTTTCCTTAGTCCTTCTAGGACTTTACACATGGTGTACCGTAAACCTCTTCCGCGATATTGTGTTCAGTTATTAATTCTGAGCAAAAAAAGTACGTTATTATCATATAATTGTTTTATTTTGTATTGCTTCTATAGATGGGGAATAACAGTGGTCTACACATAATCATCTTTGATGAAATTGATGCCATATGTAAGCAGAGAGGATCAATGGTAAGACATATCTATTCTTTCCTATCAGTCTATGTCATTCCCTAGCACATTATAGAATAACCTGTTGCATATTAAATTGTGTTGAGGTGGGAAAATAATAGCTTCCCATCCTAATATGTTTCTTAGCAAACTTACAAGGTGTTTCCAGTGTCTTGTGAAATGTTGTTCTTTCCTTTAAGCACATTCAAAGCCAATTCTGTAGTAATATACTCTGAATATGATGCATAGAAAATTTATGATGTGACATCGATGGTGGATACAAGTTTGTGTAATTATAGTGAATTTGTAAAATCAATAAAACATGATATAAGCTAGACCCCAAGTTGTGAAGGATTGTCATGATTTGCCATTTTTTAAAATCATTTGTGTCTTCATTACATAACAGAATATTTTGTTGGTGATACGCCCGTCTTTTGAGATTTCTGTTAATTTTTTTGGTTTCCTTCTTTTCAGTCTGGAAGCACCGGTGTACATGATACTGTAGTCAACCAACTCCTCTCCAAGATCGATGGTGTAGAACAACTCAATAATGTTCTTCTCATTGGTAAGACTCACTTTCATTGCTCGATGCTATTCACGATAAATGTACAGAGACAGAGAAAAAAGAAAGTGATGATGTAAGGATAGAGTAGATTTGAACACCAGCAATAAAATTATTTCATATTTGTAGTTTTACAGGACCTAAGTAGTACAGTCAAACCTGCTTTAGTGACCACCTGTCTACAAAGACCACATTTTTTGTTTCCCTTGAAAGTGGTTTCTGATTGAAACATATACTAAAGGAACCAGTACGTAAAGACCACCTGCCTATAAAGCCACTTTTTATTTTATCATGATTGTCCCCCTTGGGTGATCTTTATAGACAGGTTTCACTGTACTTATGTATTAGAAACTGAGACTCAAACCAAGATTAGGTTTGTTTAACTTTTCTTTACACATTGTAGAGTTGATTTACTCACGCAAACCTCTGGTTCAAACTACTAGGCCCATTCATATTATATAGTATTTTCAATGCGTTATAAAATTTACTTATTCAGAACACACGTTCAAGCCATTAAATCCACCATTTTGATCTCATTGTTGAAAGCTCAGAAATCTTTTCTCTTGCTTTACAGGTATGACAAACAGGAAAGATCTGATAGATGACGCCTTACTTAGGCCTGGAAGACTGGAGGTGCAAATGGAGATTGGTAAGAGCAGAATTGAATGGGATTCATTTAGTTAACATGATGGTTGCATGATACCTTGTACATGCTTCAGAAATCTAATTTCTAGAGGCTTTACCAGGCCTGATAATTATCCAATTTAAATCTGTTTCCTGATTTTGTATTATTTTTCCCCAAGTTTTGTTTTCCCGATTTCTTTTTCTCCCCAATTTTTTTGTTCCTGTTTTATAAAAAGTTTGTATCATGATTTGTTTTTAAATAGCGCATACTATCACCCCTGCTTTACTCATGAACCACCAAGTGCTCTGGAGACAGTTGCACTTGCTGGTACACTTTTATAGTGACCACCTGTACATAAAGCCCACCTGCCTATAAAGACCACTTTTCTTGTCTCCCTTGGGCGGTCTTTATAAACAGGTTTTGCTGTACTATCAAAGGATGAAGGACAGGAGATCAACAACAAATAACTTTTCTCTCTTGGCTCGGTGATGCCACTGGCATATAAGGCGTATTGGCATCACTCATCATAGCCGGCAAACAATAAAAACATGATGTGATCAGTAATGTCCGGTTCTTACCAGCTACCAGAATGAATGAATAGATGGATGGATTAGTTCTGTACTCGCTAATGATGATTCATTAAATATTCTTCCATTTACCAGGCTTGCCAGACGAGGCAGGGCGGCTCCAAATCATAGAGATCTATCTTGCCAAGATGAAAGAAAATGGCAAGCTGAGTAAAGATGTGGACCCTATGGAGCTTTCTACGCTGACTAAGAATTACAGCGGTGCTGAGATTGCAGGGTTGGTGAGGGCGGCCCAGTCCATGGCTATGAACAGCCTCATTACAGTAAGTAGGATGTGAATTATTGCGCACTACGATGCATATTACTTGTCAAGGAATAGCAAACATTGAGGCTGTGTCCTAAAGCCAATATGTAAAGTACTGTCAAACCTGTCTATAGTGACCGCCCAAGGGAAACATGAAAAGTGGTCTTTAAAGGCAGGTGGCTTTTATGTACAGGTTCCATTAGTACATGTTTCAATGAAAAACTAATGTCAAGGGAAAAAAAAAAGTGGTCTTTATAGACACAGGTGGTCTTTCTATACAGGTAGTTATAATCAGGTTTGACTGTACTATGTATATGCTTATCAAGGAATGGTAAACATTGACGCTGTGTGCTGTAACTCATATGTAAAGCACAGTCAAACCTGTCTATAGTGACCGCCCAAGGGAAACACCTAAAGTGGTCTTTGTAGACAGGTGGTCACTAAAGCAGGTTTGACTGTAGTAGTCAGAAAGCAGTATGACTTAACCTATAAAAGAAAATGTGCAGGACAAATCTCGTTTGCAGGAAACACTTTAAAAAAAAAGGGTTTGATCTGTTTCAAATCAGATTAGGCGGGTCACATTGACTGATCTATCTAGAAAGTGCATCTCTTTACAGGGTCAGTCAGTCATTCAAAAGGTTCAAAAGGTTCAAAATTCATTTAATGCTGACACCAAGAATAACAAGAATAGTGTCATGGAAATTAAAACCAGGACTTGAATTGACATCTCAACCAGTTTTTCTGATTTTTCTGATTTTTTAAAGAAGACGAAGGGTCAAATAAGGCCTATTATGTAAGGATTTGAATTGATGTATTTTAAATTGCATTATATTTTGTAGCTTCAAAATATATTGATTTAAAAGTCCTTCGTAGATATAGATGATCGGCAAGAAGCAAGTGACAATAATATCTTTTTTTGTAGGCATCTTCTAAAGTTGAGGTGGATTATGAGAAGGTCGAGAAGATGCAGGTTTCCAGAGAGCACTTCATGCATGCCATGGATACAGACATCAAACCAGTGAGAAACTTTTTCATATTCATTTGAAGACATGATCAAGCCACTTTAAAGCCCCTCTTAAGTGTTGGGAGCCCCAAAAATTTGATGGCAAATTTTCACGTAAATTGTATCATGTGAAAGAGGATGTCATTTAAGACACATTTCTGCAAGGATTTTCAAAACAAATGTGTTTGAAGTCGAATATGGATGAAAGAATACAAAATTTAGGTTTTCTGCATATAACAGAAAAATTATGTATTCATTTATCAATATTCGTCTTCAAACACATTTTTGTGGGGAAAATCTATGCAGGAGTGCGTCTTAAAGAACATGCTCTTTCACGTTATGATCCAATTTAAGTGAAATTTTGCCATAAAACTTTTGACGAATTTGGGCTCCCAACACTTAAGAGAGGCTTTAAGTTCCCCTTCATACCTCCATAACTGACTCTGCTCTATAATCTTCTGCCAATATTTCATGTCTTAGTGATACTCCTTGTATACATCAAACTATCTTATGAACTCCCTATGGAATAAGGCTACATGTATGTTGGGCTTAGGCTTCATGAAATCCTTCTGGGTTCTATCTTGTAAAGGTGTCCGATTGATCCAGATAGTCCTATAGTCAATCATAGACTTACAATCACTTATTTCGTTATTTACAGAGTTGCGATTTAAATTTCCACTCGTTATTAGGCAGGCCCTGGTGTTCTGTAGTGTTGCTAACTTTATGTACTGTACATTGTTGTCGTGTGATGTGAGAAATTTGAACAAGTTTGAATTGGATTTTAATTCACGTTCTAAGCCTCTCCAGCATCTGTTCCTGTTTGACACCAAATGACAAAGTTGATACTAGCATATGACTTTTATTTTCATTGTACATGTTGGTATAATGCATTGGCATTAGGAGTGCAAAATCATATCTTTGGAAACACTTTTCAATGGAGTGAACATATTCCATATTATCGATATTCACATCATGCAGCCAGAGGATTGGTCTATATTACTTAAAATCAGTAAACATTGCCTGTGCTTACTGGCGTGCGCCTGTAATCCAGCTAACAATTGACGTTACAAACTGATTCAGCCGAGGATGCAGGTTCAAAACTGAGTCATGTCTTTTGGATGGTGACGTTAAAGGTCGGTCCCTTGACGTAAATAATCATATCTAATTGATACACGTCTTTAAAGACCCAATTACACACACACTGTGCTCTTCCAGCATTTATTCCTTACATCCATTCTCTCTGTCATAGGCTTTTGGTGTAAGCAGTGAGAACTTTGACAAGTTCATCTTGAACGGCATCATAGACTGGGGAGAACCGGTTCAGAGGGTGTTGGCGGATGGAGAGTTGGTGGTCAAGCAGACCAAGGCCAGTGACCGGGTACCACTGGCCAGTATGCTCATGGGAGGTAAGATTGACATTATTCAACTTCTATAGTTGCTTTCTTACAGGCATCGTTAAACAATGTTTGAATCTGATAAGCATGGCCCTATGTGTTATCAGTGTCTGTGATATGGTGTAATTTTGAAGCCCTAACAAAAATTGTGCTTCAACATGATCATGAAGTGCCTCAAAACAGTAAAAATCTTTGAGTGATCGGTTTTACCATACTCATATCTCCCAATAGACTGTAGTGTTAATAAAATCGTTGGGGAAAATGATTTTTGAAATTCGATTTCCAATCACAAATATCTTGATAATCAGACAGGTGATCGGCTTGTAAAAGTCATGGGATTCCTGACTGACCTAAAGGTTTATAATTATGATTGCAGCATGAGCTTATTTCCAGGATTTTTTAAAGAATCTGAGGCAAAGATACCGAATCCCTTAAAGACCGTCAATACTACTGGGCCAGAAGGGATTAGACCACACAGCGAGGTCACTGACAGGTGGCTATCTCATTAACTCAGCTCTCAACTAACATAAGAAAAAGAGGATCATGGGGGACCAACAGGCACCGATTGGGGAAGTTTTCTATATAGAGGGAGCAAGTAGCTACAAGTAGGACAGTGGGGCTTTTAAGGGTAAGTCCACCCTGATATTATGTTGGTTTTTAGTAAAAGCTGAAAAATGAGAGAAATAGAATGTTGAGCAAAATCTCAAGATCTCTTTAAACCTCATCATTGAGTTTGTTTTATGTTTGACTTGAATAGGACGAAGCGGTAGTGGAAAGACAGCTTTAGCAGCCAAGCTTGCGTTGGAGTCTGGCTTCCCCTTCATCAAAATCTGCTCAGCTGAAGACATGGTTGGATTTTCAGAATCAGCTAAATGTCAAGCCATTAAGAAAGTAAGTTAGACTTTTTATGACCACAATTCCATTTATTGCTAGCGTCTTCACTATGCATGAAATGTTTAAACTGCTCTTTTACAGTCACTGTTTCCTTGTTTTTTCACCCTTATATATTTTTGTAAAAAAGCATGGTTTATTTTTTCAAAAAAAGATTCCCCACCCCTATTTTCCTGAAAATATCAAATTTGCATTTCATGTGTGCAGTGATAAAAAAAAAAAAAATGTAAGCTGCTGATTGTAATTCAAAAGAAGACATGTTAAAACTGCAAAAATGATGGTGTAAATGAAAACGAAGTGAGTAGATTGAATCATATTTTAAAGAGTATGGACAGCTACCGGTAATTAAAATAAATGATAGAAATAATACAATTTGAGTATGTAATTGAAATTATGTGAAGAACATTTACTAGTTATGTAATGTATGAAAAATGTATTTACTGTGAGCCTGAATAGTATAGCCACTCCATTCCCTCTGTAACATGCATGATAACATTATCAACGTTGATATCTTTCTTAGATCTTTGAAGATGCATACAAGTCTCAGGTCAGCTGTGTGGTGGTCGATGACATCGAGAGACTGCTGGGTAAGTTTACGGCAACTCTAGGGTATGGAGCAGGACTGCTCTGCTATACATTTCTTTCTTTGTTAAGTTGTATGTTAGAATGCTGCGTAGATCTACCGCTGTACCATGTGTCATCCTAGATTTTGTGTACAGGTACAATTAATTGTCTGGTAAACTGGTTCTTGATTTAGTATGTTTGAATGCTGTCTAGATCTACAGCTATACCATGTGTCATCCTAGATTTTGTGTACAGGTACAATTAATTGCCTGGTAAACTGGTTCTTAATTTAGTATGTTTGAATGCTGTCTAGATCTTCAGCTATACCATGTGTCATCCTAGATTTTGTGTACAGGTACAATTAATTATCTGATAAACTGGTTCTTAATTTAGTTTGTTTGAATGCTGTCTAGATCTACAGCTATACCATGTGTCATCCTAGATTTTGTGTACAGGTACAATTAATTGCCTGGTAAACTGGTTCTTAATTTAGTATGTTTGAATGCTGTCTAGATCTACAGCTATAACATGTGTCATCCTAGATTTTGTGTACAGGTGCAAGGAATTGTCTGGTAAACAATAAAAGAAGGCCAGAGTAGCAGGTACATACAAAAGAGAACTTCCTGCCCATCCTCTGTCAGTTAATGGAAAGAGTAATGCTTCTGTAATCCTTGTTAAGACTTGACTATGGTTTGGTCACTTTAATTTCTCTTCTATATAACACGATATACACTGACATTATGTACAAGGCACAAGATGTTTGGTATGACAGAAAAGTTTATCACTTTATTTCCTCAATAATCATCCGTAATTTTCATTCTCCAAAATGATGTGTGATAATTTTCAAGAAAGCAAAATATAATTTTACTCTGTATAAAAAAAAAATTGTTTGATTCTAGGGTTCTTTTTAATCAAGGGTAGTGTATTAAATTTTTGCACTTTATTCCCTTTTCCATCTATTAATTGTAATTGTATTCTTTTTGTCTGTTTTGCAGATTATGTTCCCATTGGTCCTCGCTTCTCAAATTTAGTACTACAAGCTCTCCTTGTACTTCTGAAGAAAGCCCCACCTAAGGTAAAAAATACATTCCAATGCTTGTGTGTATGAGGATTTTTACAGACAGATATAATTATTTACGTCTGGGGACCGACCTTTAACGTCACCATCCGAAAGACATGACTCAATTTCGAACCTGTGTCTTTGGCTGAATCATTTTGTAACTTCCATTGTTAGCTGGATTAAAGGCGCACGCCACAACGCCCCGCTTATTATGTAACTGTTTTTTAACCAAGTGTTACCATGTAGATAAATATAGATGGAAATGGGTATGTCGGGATGATTTTAAGTAACATTTTGAGAAGGAATATCTGAGACCAATAATACAATATTTGTTAGTGTTCATACCTGTATTTCCAATCATAAATATCTTGATAATCAGACAGACTTGTAAAAGTAATGGGTTTCCTGACTGACCTAAAGGTTTATAATTTTGATTGCAGCATGAGCTAAATCCAGGATTTTGTTTCAGAATCTGAGGCAATGTTACTGAGTTACTTTACGACACAACATATGCCAAAGGAATATTTTGATATTGAGACATCTGTATTTGAAACCTTCCTGACCGTACAGGGGCGCAAACTGCTTATCATCGGAACCACCAGCGCCCATGACGTCCTTGAAGAGATGAAGATGACGGATATCTTTAATACCTACGTCAGAGTAAACAGTCTATCAACAAGTGAACACATCGTCAAAGTACTGGAGGTAAGAAGTCCTCTTGCTCATGTCCATCAGGCTTGACACTCCTGGCACTTCAGAATTATTTCCCTGGCTTTAGCATGGCTGCCATTACTGCGCTCTAGCATTTCAAGGCATTAATTCCTGCCATGTACCCATTTTCATCACCTGGGTTGAGTGTGGCTCAATGTCTTGCCAAAGGACATTAGTGCTGCTGTGGGGCTCGAACTGCGGACCTTGTGATAAAAGAGCCTGGTGACATATCCACTCAACCACAACACCTCTATGTTGTCTTTCTTGCAGCTCAATAAATAATCTATCTGTCAAAGAAAAACGTATACAGATATGCAAATTAGTAGCAAAAAACAGATGTATTTTTTTTCTTCCAATTCTGCAAATGTTCTTATACTTGATTGTATAAGAATAGTAAGCTTATAACTTGCATAATGGAAAACGGAATATGTAAAAATGTAACATAATTGAAAGAATCACTGTACAGAAATCTTGTAATCATTTAGAAAACATATAAGGCCCTGTCAAATCAGTTCATAATTTCAATGACATCACGATAGTTTTTTTAATTATTTATTAATTTTTTTTTTTTTTTTTTGGGGGGGGGGGAGGACTACACTATTAGGATATCTATGTGTATGATTGTTTACGGCTTTTCACACACAAGCCTTCAACAGTGGCATTGTCCTGTTCTAATTGATTTCTCTTGCTATTTCAGGAGCTGAAAATCTTTACCCCCGAGGAGAGGGAGCGAATCAGGACCAAGACCCAGGGCAAGTCCCTCCTGATCGGAATCAAGAAGCTCTTGGTCCTGTTGGAGATGGTGAGACAGACAGAGCCGTCTTACAGAGTACCGAAGTTCCTTTCGCTGATGGAGGAGGAAGGGGGGTAAGTAGCAATGATCTTTTGGGAAAATTCATTGTTTATCTGTTGATGCCACAACGTAGGCTAAGTTTGTTGACCTGAAATGACCTTTGACCTTGACTTTGCGACCTGTTTGCTTTTGGTTCACAGAGTATTATACCTCAGTCACACCACCACACTTATTCCGCATTAACACCAAACAAATACGGAAATACTTTCATTGGTTGGGGTGATCGTAACATGTAATTTAGGCTACTACCAACATTAGAATGTAGTAGGCAAGCTTTCGTTCACTCCTGTGGACTTTCGCAAGCCAAAAGATTCGTCATCAAATTTCTTGCTGTCTGCTGCCTTGAGATCACTGAAGCTTAAGATTGGTAGAAGCCTCAATTACAAACTGCCTAAATCTTAAACATTAGGAGTAATGTAACTCTTTGTTATTCTGTCTGTCTTGTCGGTGTGTCTAAGGTATTACTAGGGAATTCTGCCATTCACAACATTATTTAACACTCATTCTAACAACATAACAGTGGTAGTCCCAGTTCTCTGTATTGTAATGTTTCAGGGGCCTTGTAAATGAGGTAATTCCATTAGTCCCAAAGAGTTTGTTATACATAGTTCCATCGGATTTTACTTGACATTACCATGCCTTGAATACCACCAGGGGGTGTTTCACAAAGGCTCTCACCATTTACTGGCATTGGTCTCTCAAGGGACGTACAAATCATGGTCACAAATCTACAGGATTTACATTTTTTGGTAGTTCGTTATAGAAGGAAAAAATAATTATCTAAAGATCATAATTGAGAGACCAATGGTGATAGCAATCAGTGGCATGAAACGCCGGCCATAGTTAAGTCCAAATTACAGTCGATCTTAGTCTTTGTAAGATCCTAAGTTGAACTTGTCTCTAAGTTGGACTTAACAATTATAGAAAGCCGTTAGCATCATTGAAAATATTTTGTTAAACTTATTTCAAAAGGCATAAAATGTTGATTCAAATTATTCTTATTTTCTGTTATCAAGGAGATATTCTGTTCTTGATGTGGAATTTCCATATGATGTGGCCATAGTTAAGTCCAAATTACAGTCGATCTTAGTCTTTGTAAGATCCTAAGTTGAACTTGTCTCTAAGTTGGACTTAACAATTATAGAAAGCCGTTAGCATCATTGAAAATATTTTGTTAAACTTATTTCAAAAGGCATAAAATGTTGATTCAAATTATTCTTATTTTCTATTATCAAGGAGATATTATGTTCTTGATGTGGAATTTATTAAAAGTCTTAAATACTTCAATTTTGCTTTTGAAAAGATTTAATTTCAAGGCTACTCCATAATGTCCAAGTCCAACTTAGAGTTAAGTTCGACTTAGGATATTTGTGAAACACCCCCCAGGAGTAGTAATCAGATTTTAAAAATTTGTCACACATAATCATATGATCTCATGTGATTATGATGAAGAACCCCCAAGAGAAAAGATATTTTATTTGAGTTAAATTTGTCATAGTCAGACAAATTAATGAGGAGTATAGTTAGGGAAAAAAATATATTCCTTATTTTCATGCTCATTGTTCCTTCCTTTTCTCTCTGTTTTCATTTGGTGCTCAGGTTGGAGTTGTCATAAAGAATCATTCCAGTAGAAAATTCTTTCATGTCAACATTTGCAGTCAAGAAAGAAAGAAAGAAAGAAAGACGGACTTCCAGAGAGGGAACAAGCAGGAGGTATGGTGTCTTGGCATATCAAAGGAGACCTCATATGGACAGCAGAAAACCAACATAGGAGTAGAGTATTACCGAGTAGGGCTGCTAGATACATGTAGAATCTGTTTGTTTATTCTTAGAAAAGAGCTGTTTACTTCAAGGTCTAGGAGCAATTTAATGTACAAGAGAATACAAACAAATGTCTATTTATTAGATTTTGAGATACATCACATATCGAGCAACGTGGAAAGGATAAAACTGTATTATTAGTATTTACAAATCTCAAAAATTATTCATAGACTTGGAACATTTTACTGATTAGACAGATTTTGTGATGCGAGCAGGAAGGTGTTACTATTTATCAGTAATTTTATTTCAAATTGTACAAAATGAGGCATACATCACTGATAATTGTCACTTTTAAGCCAGAACGGTTTCATATGTATCAGTCTTTCTTTCATCCATTTCAGTCTTCTTGCACCTGTTACAGGTTATTCCAGTCCATTGTTAGATGACATTGTTTGGAAGTAAAAATGCTTGTGCGAATTAAATCAAATGAGAAAAACATCTTGCCTCTCGTATGCTATTACAGATATAGAAATCAAAATGAAATGATAGAAATTTACCCACTTGTTTGTGTACTTCATAGCAAATTTACTGTGAGTTTGCTTTCATGTTTATGATAGATAAAGAAAGTGATATACATGATGTGTTTTTAACCCAGATTCATATTACGGGTGAGAAAGTTCTATTTGATACCTGAATTGGTCATTTCAATCAAAAACATCTTGCTTATTACATGCAAAACGATCCCCAGCATTGCACCATGCCACATCTACAAGGGGATTTCCCCAAATGACAGTTTTACAAGAGTCCACATTTGTTCTTAGTTCAAATGAAACATAGAATCAGGAAATGCATGTGCTGAAATGAGGTTATTACTCAATGTTTGTAAGAAATGTTCCTTTTCAATGAATGTGTCACTTGAAACATAATATATCTAATTATCTATGGAGTTCGTAATGTACAAATTATATTCAAGCAAATATCAACCTCACTAATATACACATAAACATCTATGCTGTCTATTTATACTTACATTTATACAGTAGTACCGGTATATGGAAGGAAAATATGGGTCTGCAAATGTATGTACAGGTCTATGAATCTAGATTGTTCTTTGTCTGATAACAAATGATGTATACTTAACTTACAATAGGGAATCTAGAAAACATTCCAGAAAGCTATCAGTATAAAGATACGCAGTATGTGATTTGTAAATTAGTATTTGATGTGACAGATAGAGAACTATACAAAACTGAATATTATTATTATTATTAGAGATTCTATGATATTGATAATCATCCACCAAATAGTTACCTTTCTCCATATATTAGAGAAAAAATATATTATAACAAAAATAATAAAATATGTTAGCCTATCCTCTTAAAGATTCCTAAAGTGGAAATATTTTGTGCTGATAGAGGTGTTGTGGTCGAGTGGATGCGTCGCCGGACTCTCGATCACAAGGTCCGCGGTTCGAGTCCCGCCGCCGCACTAATGTCCTTTGGCAAGACATTGATCTACATTTGCCACACTCCACCCAGGTGAAGTAAATGGGTACCTGGTAGGGATTCATTCCTTGAAATGCTAGAGCGCCGTATGGCAGCCGTGCTAAAGCCAGGGTAATAATCGGGAGTGCCAGGAGGGTCAAATATGTCTGACATGAGCGCTATACAAGAACCCACTATTATTATTATTATTATTCTCATAAAATCATTCAAAAGTTTACAAACATACCGGTACTTGCTTCTTTCGTTTTGTTTACTTTGTTTATGTAACAGTCATGCTTGAATGTAATCTATATGTCAGAATGCAAGTGTTAGATTCCTAGAAATATCTAAAGGCTACATAACTTCCTCCCAAAGGGGTTCATTGTGCTTACAGTATGTGTGCATGATTATAGTTGATGAACAAGTTATTAAAGAAAATGAAGACGTATTTGATTTGAAAAACATCATGCATGTGCATGTTATCTTTTCATTGTATAAAGTAGTTATGCTCGGCATTATGTTTATTACCAGGAGTCAAACATTCCAAAAGATTTAATATAGTATACTTAGAGTATGAAATGTTCGTTTTCTATTTTGTCCCTTCTGTGTTGAATCTTATAGACTTTCCTTTGACTACAAGTTAAATACTTTGTAAAAAAGTAATATCAGTTGTTATGTAATGCTATTTGTGATTTGTTTTTTCTGCCCTGTTCATCCCATCTGTATTATTACATTACATTTTTCAAATTCAAATTATGGGCAGTATGTTTAGACTTATATTATGTGGCGAGTGAGCAATCTCTCTATTAAACAGTTTTGACATTGAAAAAAAACATTGATTAGCATTTTAAAGTTTGTGATGGAGTTATATGTTCTTAATTATTTCAATGCGAAAATGCAGCTATTTATTATGATTGCAATGAAGAAATTATCTATGCATTAATGCCATGATTTTCTCTCTTTACCTCATTTTAATCTGTAAAGCAAAAACATGTCTAGGCTATACTGCATTGCATGATAAATTCTTTCTTCAGTACCAAACGGCTACTGGTTTGTGTATGATGATACTCTAATTGAATATAAGTTTGTTAATTCTTTCTTTTTCTGTTGGCTAGGAATATTTTTTGGAGGTAATGGTATTCAAGAATCTCAAGATATAATACTCTTTTAATAAAGCTGTCTTAGTATGTAAGAAACTAAACCATCATGATTGCAGTTTAAAACTTAGTGAACATGGTCCAATATGGAAACATTCTGTAAAATTATGTCAATAGTTTCATGCTGTGAAATGACAGAATAACTATATTGAGTTTTTGTGATTCACAACAGTTTCTTATCAAGACAACATGAGTCACAATGAGCAAAAGCTTCATGTCATGAAAATATATAGTCCCTTATTAAAGTACATGGTAAGTTTGATTTAATCAAAACGTATTTTTGTATTTGGCTTCCAATCTTTCACTCAAAAAGTATTCATGATTGTGCAGATATCAAGCAGCTTAATGCACATTCTGAAATAATACTCACAATTAGATTAATGCAAAATACATTTTTCAGAGATTGCAACATCACCAAATATCCATCTTTTTATTTCCAGAGGCTTTTTCCCAAATCATTCACTTATGTACTTGTACATCTAAATTGTTATTTTAAAAAGGGGAAAGAAGGAAGAAAATTGTTACTTCATGGTGCATAAACAATCAAGACACCAATAATTTCTATCATTGATGTCATGTCTCATATATACTCCATCTGTAGTGTTGCAGTTGAGCTACTTACCACATACCACATACAATTTTCCTTTTCTACCAAGTGCAATATTGCTCAATATGTCTATCGTAGAGAGGAGATTAAATGTGTGTCTGAAACAAATCTCAACCAGCTGAAGTTCCTGTTTGCTTTATTTCACTTCTTTGACTAGCAGCATTTTTTCAAGGTCTTATAGCATTGTTACCAAAGTAAAACATGATTGCATCATCACCTATTACCTTGCAAATCACTTTTTTGAAATAAAAATCATTCATATGCAGACATCAACTTTAAAAAAATGAAAACATATATGTATACCTATATTTACATGGTTCAATTGTATCACTCTGATATGAAATTCTCAAATATTATGTCTGGAAAAAAAAAAAAACATGTCATCCTCACTATAATTCTACATACTCTGACGGCCATTGATGATTGTAACAAAGAAACCACACCCAACGGAAATTAATAACATTGCCTTGAGCAGTCTAATCAAATAATAGTGTTGAATGAAGTATATAGTATTAGCTGTAAACATGTTCATGAAGAAGATGAAGATACAAGATGAATGCCCAAGGGCAAATACAGTAGCATCCTTCAATACCTACATTACAATGGCATATTACATAATCCAAACAGAATTTCTAAGAGTAGTTCAATCATGTATTGAAATTGCCCTCGAGTTGCATTCTTGAAGTCTTTGTGAAAGTGTTTCTTATATTCCACAGCTTCACAACACTGACCTCCACAAGGTGAAGACTACATGTACATGTGCTTTTCAAACACAACTGTTACTACATACTTCACATTTCCAAATTATATATTTGTGAGTCTTCAAGTTGAGAAATGCATGGATGAGAAAAGTGTTTATACAAATTGTATACTATCTTTAAATGGATTTTTAAGAGTACTAGGAAATTAAAGTGTCCCTGAGAGAACTTTAGTGCATTGAATTGTACCAGTACTTCACCGCATTGCATTGTACTTCACCAGCACACAAACAGTTTCAGTCACACATATTTTCATAATTAAAAAAAAACAGCATTAAAAACTCAGTTTAAGTAGTTTTCCAAACCATGTCATATGGGCCATCATAATCATCATCATACCGGTAGTCAGATTTGTTCTCTTATGTGGGGTTACTGACTCTCATGCCATGATGACACTCCCTCCATCCACTAGCTTTTTCTTGTCTTGAGCATCTTTTTCATTTAGACCAACCTTACTGCAGTGATTTGATTTCATCACCATATCTTTCCGTGAAATAAAAATAGATGTGTTGATGCGAAACTTAGTTTAAATCTAGTCTGGTATCACCAGGTATCACAGTTATTTATACCAGAATTACGAATGCTTAGATTAAAGGGGAGAAGTATTATTTGTTCAACATATGATAGAATTTCACATTTTGGTTAAATGAGAAATTGATGATCATAACCTTGTTAGAAAATGATGTCACTACTTAGTTTAATTTTTTTTTAAATATATATATATATATATATATATATATATATATATATTTAATTAATTGAAAGAGAACATTTATATATTTAGTACAATTTTCACAAATATGTGCATTTATTGATATTATGATGACCTTGACATTTGCAGACATCGCAAAATGAAAGACAAGAGATCCCAATTCTATTTTCCCATTATATATTGCAGTTTAAAAAAAAACATTTACTCATCGTTCATGAAAGAGTTGCACAGCGCATTCACACCCAACACCTCCCCGAACACCTCCCACCACTTTTTAGCGGCGCCACCAACGCACGAAAAAATGTTAACAGGTGCGCTACTGTGCAACTGGTACATTGGTATAATCCGCCACCAACTCCGCTATATACGATACACACCAAATGTAGACTTTGAGCAGAAACAAGACATGTAAGCGCGTCTTTCGAAAGAACGAGTACCTGGACGAAATTTGTGTTCAATTTGACGGTTTTCTCCGTACGACATAACTACAGACCATTTGATTGGTAAGTTGTACTCCTTAATTTTCTTTTTGATGTTGTCGTGATGCTAGGATTTATTTACAATATGATATTTAAAAAACATAAATCATCTGACATCGAGATCGAGCTGTATCGCAGCCCCGCGGTGACGCATTTCACTGTTGACTGTTGCCGTAGTATCAAGTCCCACGAATTCAAGTCGGTGTGTTTGATTTTCAATCGTGTAGTAGCACAGGTGGTCGAAATGTGTATACATGAATAAAACGTAAAACTGATTATATGAATTTCAGTTGTAATTTCATTTGGCTTGAAGAGCAACATACATTTTCTTACGTTATGTAAGAACATCTATGACTATTTGCATTTCGTTAGTTGAGTTGATTCTAATTGAAGTTTTTATTCTTTTAATTTTTATTTAATGAAAAATCATGAACAATTTAGTTAAAATATATAGAAAATAGTTCAATTTTATGGCTTTTTCAGTTAGTGTTGGCATGACTTCAGTTTATGTGAAATTTTGTGACTGATTCGTGAAATACAGAATATTTATTAATATGTTGCAAATCGGTCACGATAATAATGGTATCATGTTGTGAGGAATAAATGATTTTAATTGCACTATAATTTTGCAATGGCTGTTACTGTACTTCACATGTATTTAGAAAATGGAAACTGTCAAGGAATATTTTCTTGTCTTGATAACGATGAGTTCGGAGTTCAGTGAGATTCATACATGTATCTTTTTCAAATGATGCCTACAGTTTTATTTGGAGAACTATAGTTTTGGAAAATCATCTCTGCAAAAGATTTGTATCTGTCGGTCTTTAGTTTATGAAATTGAATAATTTTTCAAGTCATGAAAGCAAATTATATACCTACAGTTGTAGGTTAAATAATAATACTGTAATCATAATAATAATAATTAAAGTACAAAATAAACCATAACAATTTAATGATGCAAAGGAGCAGATAAAGTCAGGAAACTTTCGAAAGATGTGGAGATTAACAAATACATAAAAAAATAATGAAAACATTTTGTGTGTGAAACTAAATGGCATGTATTTCCAATGAAGGAAATTCATGTTTGTATTTTATTCACATTCCTGAAGATAATGTCATATCGCTCTCTATTTTTCTTGTGCGCTTCGGAATAGCATTGTCTAGATAGACGGCGCTATACAAATGCCTATTATTATTATTATTATTATGAATAAGTTGAAGAATTGCACGTAGCAAAGACTTCTGAATCCCCTGTGTTTTAAAAAAAAAACACTTTATCTACATCGATTTGTAAATTAAATCTAGATGGTCGGATGGTAATAAGAATAATGATGGCTTCTTCTCCGTGACCCTCCTCGGCCTCTTGGTGCTCCAACATTTTATTACCCCGCCCGGCAATTAAAGCCAAGCAGCCAAATATCTAGTGCTATCTGGCATACATTGGGTGTCCATGTAAATGGAAACCTGGGTGAAGAGTGGCAAATGTGGAATAGTGTCTTGTCAACTAGTGCTGGTCTGGGATTTAAAACCCTCCAAATGCAACCATGTTCAGTATGTGTATACAAATTGTAGGCAGGCATTCCCATTTTTTTTTTCTGTGGGGGGGGGGGGGGGGGGTATTCGTTAATTTTTTAAAAATAATTTCCAATTTTGTTTTAAGTTCATGCATCATTCAAAAAAATAGATTTAAAGGAATGTTTCTTGTTGATCAGAAAATATTTTTGGGGGGTCAATTTGTATGTTTGCTTCATGTACAAGTGGAATAAACTATTATAGTGAACTGAAGTAGAAATAAAAACAGATGAAATATATATTTTAAATGTGCAGTAGACTTACAGAATAAAGCAACCTATTGCTAAAAATGTTTGGTTTGACTTGGAATAAAACTGAACTTAACTAAAAATAGAAATATAAAAAATGAATAGTACAATAGACAATAGTTCTAGTGGGCTTTTCACCATTTCTTTCTCCTTATTCATCACAACATTGTATTCTGTTGCATCATGCACCAGCGGAAACACTTCTGAAGGCCACATTGTCGCACCATGGTGGGAATTTAATTTATATTGAATCGAAGCATTCACTGTATTCACAGTTTGTATCGTCTAGTACCTGTGATTTATTCTTTGAATGGGAATGCTCTCTGAGCAATAGAGTGGAACAATATTGCTTGTAGAAGAGTATATGGGCAGAGAATTGACACGTTGCTCAGGAAATAACGGGAAAGAAAGAGAGATTGATTATCATTATCATGATTATTATCATCATTATTTTCATTATTATCATCATCATCATCATCGTCATCATCATCATCATCATCATCATCATCATCATCATCATCATCATCATCATCATCATCATCATCAGTGGTGGTAGAGTGGTGTTTCATATATTAAATTATTATTATAACCATTGTCATCATCATCAGCATCAGCATCTTTACCATCATATTAACATACCAATTGTAATTATTTTATTATTAGAATAAAAGAAGAAATATGATAGAGGCTAAAGGATAAAAAGGAATTGGAGACAGAGAGAAAGAAAGAAAGAAAGAAGGAAAGAAGGAAAGAAAGAGAGATTCAAGTCTATTTAACAACTTTGCTAAAAGCAAAACACACACACACATAAGGTTGGTCTTTTTTTCAACCTTGATTAAAAAGATGATTTCAATCATTGATATCACCAACTATGACAATAACAAAAGATAACTAAAATTTACATTTTGAAACCAAATACAATTGTACTATGTGGATAGATGATAGAAGCATCTAGAATCCACCAAAATGCAAGCAAGACATGAGCACGTATACAGTGTACTGTGAACTGCTTTATTGACTTTGCCCGAGTCTTCCAAGATCTGGACCCTGTCTTGTAAAGAGTTCCGACTGATCCAAATCAATCGCAAGTCCACTAATCAAATCTCCTATCTCTTATGTACATATTCACTATTGATATCAATTGCAAATAAGTTGTGATCGGTATCAACTTTTTTAAAGACCGGGCCCAGGTCTGACCAAGATTGCAGAAGAAGTCTACATGTATATAGATAATTCTGTTAATGAATTCTAATCTAGGACCCCTAGTTCAGTATAATCTAAAGAATATATATCCGTGTGAGATATGGACTTCTACCATGTAGACCTAGAGTCCACTGAAACACATTCAATACATGCACATGTACCTGCTGTACAGTGTTACTAGCTGTGAATACAGTAGTTGACTTTGCCTGAGCCTACCCAGATTGAAGAAGTAGATAATCTGGTTAATGAATTCTGATCTAGGCCCCACTGGTTCAGTAATCTAAAGAACATAGATCATTGTAAGATATTGTAAGATATCGATTTCTTTCCTAGACCTGCGTTTGCCCACGTACTTCTTCCAATGTTTACTCAGTCAAACATCATGCACCAGCAAACTGTACCCATGTTTGTATAAGAAGAATTACAATGCTGGACTGGTAAATCATATTTGTAAATCAACTGCTAAAGGCATGCTTGCATGAACAGATTGCATATATGTCTCTGTGCCTTTGAACTTCGGATAGTAGAGGCCTTGATTGTTTGTTTTGTTTGTATTTATTTCTGTGTTCAAAAAGATACAAATTCAAACTCAAATTCCAAAAATTAAAACAATAAGAAATACATGAAAACAGTTTTTACAAAAGTTATGTAATAGAAAATCATGTAACGGTACAAATTTACTAGTGGATGCTGGTGTGTTTGTGTGTGTATACGAAGTGCAAGTGTGTATACAATACAAATGAAAATACAATAAGACCCATTTTGGTCACAGTTACAATAATTGCTTGGGAGCAACAGAGCAGAGCCGACCACCCGATTAAAGGGTGTAATTTTGATACACAAAAATAGAGGGGCTGGGAAGAAACATTGTATGCTAGTAATATATTTGACAGTTACAAAAACGTTACATTGGTAGGTTATAATACAGGGCGTACATGTGGCATTAAACGCAACAAGATATTACTAAAATACTAAGTTTCCAAGGTTTAAGAATCTTGCATTATGCATTAGCAGTGGTTTTGTATTTTTTTCATTTTCCCTTTTAAAGTTTTTCTTTCACACCAATACTTTGTTGCAATGTACTAAATATTTTTGTATACATTTATAGCTCTACCATTCAATGATTTTCCTACGGTGAAATATTCAAGTACAAGTGGAAATATCAATCATACTTCTTTTCATTGTTGTTAAGCTTGGCATACACACACTCCCACACACACATACATATATTTGTTTTCACTAGATATAGACAACATGCACTATATATACCTTGGAAATATACCTTGGAAGTAGACATTTAAAGTTAAAAACTTATTTGCCTCTCGTTGACATTCGGATGAAGAATCCATATTTTGACACATGTTTAGTGGCGCTATACAGCAATTGACGAACATGGACAAGCGATATATATATACAAGTGTTTGTTTCAGAAAGAAGACCTCCATGTTTTAGTTTTATGTATACATGCACATACATGTTGCATAAATTCCATCTTACATAAGGCTCAGAGAGTTTCTAAGAATTGGTACAATAAACAAACAAAATAACACAAAACAGGAATGCACTAAAGATGAACAGGTCTTTAATTTGACTGATTTTTTCCTTCTCCTTTACTTATATCAAAAAAATAAAATAAAATCATATTAAAGGGGAAATGAACTTTTCACATTAAGCCATCAATCTTAATTTTTTGAATATCAAATAAATACTATTGCAAGAAGAGATCTGCATGTTTTTTCAGTGGTAATTCAATCTATCTTGGGAGAAGAGAAGAAATATTTGAAATGTGAAAAGGTTACCATGGAGCTACCAATGAAAAGTATGATGTAAGCCGTTTCCATGGCAAAAGACCATTGTGCGGCAGAAGTGTTTGGAATGCTGTGAAATAATCAAATGTAGTCCCACCTTGCTCTCTTTCTATATACGCTCTCTCTCTCTCTCTCTCTCTCTCTCTTTCTCTCTCTCTCTCTATTACATGTAGTATTTGAGTTAAAGCTTCCATTTTTAGATGTTTCATTTCAACCTTGTAAATCAAACCAGTCGTAATACTATGCTCACATACCTGTCAGAATGTCTCTTATAATTGGTAACTAATCGTTGCATGTACTTTGCAAAGACATATTCCTTCTTTTCTAACTTTGCAAGAACAATTGTACAGATTTGTAAACCATTTGCTGCTTTTTTAGTAATTTACTCTCTTTTTTAGTAATTTACTCTCTGCTGCTGTGAAAGTGTAAACCGTACAGTTTGTCAATTTGATATCGACCCCTACCCCTATACCTATACCTTGGGTATTACGAGACGATGATAGTAGAATTTTGACAATCTCCCCAACCTTAATTTATATTTTTCAGTGAAAAAATAGTGCATATCTTGCATCGAAAGTTTTTAAGCAAGGGGCCCACACTAACCTTTTTCCTTGGGTCCAGATGACTTTTTAGGGTCTGTTGGTATCGGGCACCTATAAAATGATTTCAGAATTAGGGATATAATGGAGTGGAATAGTTCATTACCAAATATGCTTCATCTTTAACTTTAACAAATGATGAGTTAAACAAATTAGAAATAAAAATGTGTTGTCTTTTTGTCTTGTGTTGTCCACAAGTGACAGTCCTGTAAGGGTTAATGAAGGAACGAAGAATGAATGTGACTATGTAAAGAAATGTTTTGTAGCTATTCTCTTTTATAACAATAACTTACTGAGTTCAAAAGTGCATGCACCTTATGTCCTTATCATCTCCAGCAGCAAACAATCTAATATTTACCCACTCTATCAGATCTGAAGATTGCACTAGCAGGTCTGTATTGACTGCATGAGTGCAAAGTACATTCGACTGTACATACTGATGTCTGTGACTGCCAATCAAACCATTAAGCTTGGAATGAAACGACTACTGATATCCAGAGTAATAAAGTTATTATATATTTGTAATATAAACAAAATTGGGGGCTGTAATTGATAATTATTACTGATCTTGCCGGAGGCATCATGTTTTCGGGTTGTCCGTCCGTACGTCCGTACGTCCGTCCCGTTTGACCGTTATCACAATATCTCAAGAACCATTTAAGATTTAAACTTAAGACTCGGGAATAGTATTTATCACCATAGGAAGACGATCTGATTAGATTTTGGAGTACGTAGGTCAAAGGTCACAGGTCACAGAGGTCAACTTATGAAATTCCTTGTATTGAGTTTGTTAGCGCGATATCTCAAGAACCATTTGAGATTTAAACTTCAAACTTAAGGATAGTATGTATCACCATAGGAAGACGATCTGATTAGATTTTGGAGCACGTATGTCAAAGGTCAAGGGTCACAGAGGTCAACTTATGAAATTCCATACATTGAGATTGTTATCATGATATCTCAAGAACCACTGGAGATTTAAACTTCAAACTTAGTGATAGTGTGTATCACTATAGGAAAACAATCTGATTACATTTTGGAGCACGTAGGTCAAAGGTCAAGGGTCATAGAGGTCAACTTGTGAAATTCCATACATTGAGATTGTTATCATGATATCTCAAGAACCACTGGAGATGTAAAAACTTCAAACTTAAGGATAGTATGTATCACCATAGGAAGACGATCTGATTAGATTTTGTAGCACGTAGGTCAAAGGTCAAGGGTCACAGAGGTCAACTTATGAAATTCCATACATTGAGATTGTTATCATAATATCTCAAGAACCACTGGAGATTTAAACTTCAAACTTAATGATAGTGTGTATCACCATAGGAAGACAATCTGATAAGATTTTGGAGCACGTAGGTCAAAGGTCAAGGGTCACAGAGGTCAACTTATGATATTCCATACATTGAGATTGTTATCATGATATCTCAAGAACCACTGGAGATTTAAACTCCAAACTTGTTTAAATTGCTCTATGGCGGAGGCATCATTTTCGACTGCGCGCAGTCAAAATTCCATCTAGTTTATATATTTTTTTTACAAAGGTTCAGTATACATATTGTACAGTGTGTACATTTACCGGTATCTCCCTACCACCAGGGAGGTGAGACTTTAAATGGAGATTCCGTCTCGAAAGAATTTCCCGAGGGAAAGATATTCAAGATTAACTTGGCTTAACAACAAGTAATTTAACCCTCTTCAGCCATCAAATCCATCAACAGCCGCCCTTACGAAGTTACGAAGTGTTACGCAACGCGGCCTGCTTCCCTAAGCTCTCCAAACACTTGGTCGTAAAAAAAAGGCTTTGAAGCCATGCGAGTCACCGAGAAAATGACGTCATACTCATTGAAGATGTATATAGCTATAACAGACAAAGATACAAAATCGACAACTTATGGCACAAGGCAACCTTCTATTGGTTATCAAATGCTTTCGCTGTGCTCGGATAACTCTTCTGAAGACGTAGCCATCTGAACCAGCGAAATCGACCAAGGAAATCGTGAGTTAGAGTGAATGCAAGTTTCTCATCATCATCACGTTCTCTTCTAATTATTGACATTTTCCGAAAGTTTCCGAAATTTTTACATAGCTAGGAAGGTAGTCCATAAGTTTATCTCTTAAAATAACTAAATTAAACTGTGTTGTATATTTGCGCATTTGGTTTAATGAGGGTTAGAAGTTGTCAATTCATCACCACTTTTCACCCCGAGTACGGGCCGGCGACGCGAAAGCCGCCGTGCTCGCTGGGCTGTACATGCTGGATGTTGTTGGTGGAAACACACATAGCTGCATTACTACCCTGGCCGTGTATTCAAAGTTGTGCCATTGATTCTCAACATTTCAAACACCACTGTACAAAACTCAACTGATTTCATTCAAAGGCAGTACTATAGTGACGATTGATGACACCTAAAGAGCATTGAAATACAATTTGTTCAACTTTCTGATGTTAGAAAGAATAATTTAAAAATTAAAATTGTGAGTCTACTGTCAAACTTGCCGATCAACCGCATCGGGATGATTATGTGCATTTGTACTGTATGTTGTGAGTGTATTGACTATTCATGTATTCAAATGCTACCTATTTACATGGAGCGGCCGGCCTACGCATTCACGATGAAACCATTTAACCGTACATTCTGGTTCGCTGCAACGAACAAGATTTTCTGTTGATGGAATTTTACACGTGCATAACTTGTATTGGTCTCCAACTTCCCATACACCAGGCTCAAGAATCAAATCTTCCTCAAAATCAGTCAGAAAGTCTAAATCGTCGCCTACCGAATACTCTTCCCTACTGTACGCCGCCATTTTTGTCGATAGCAGCTGATGTGTATTTCCAACAATGCATTTCGCGAGCCCTATGTCACTCAGTTTCGGGAGTGAGATTTACGAGCTGTGCGGTCCGGGTGGGGGATTAAGGGGATTATGATAGGGGGAAAAAAGACTCTCGGTGCAACGGACTGCTTCAAAGGGCCCTCTTAGATGCGGAATCCATTTAACTCACATGCCCTGCTACCACCATCCCAATATTTGCGAGATGTATGCCAGATTTCAAAGCTTTGATCTGCACTTTTGTCTAGGTTACTTTTATTTTTCTACTGCCTCGATAGAGTCGACACTGTTCCACCTACGAAATATCAACTTGCATTTTTTTGTATATATCTGATCCTGCGCTCAGGATCCATACATGTACATGTAGGCTTGCTTGATGTAATTTTGTGAATTTTCATTTGATAATTTTTTAATTTTTCTTACAAGAAGCAATATGCATAATTGTATTTGATACCACCTTAGTTTAATATGAAGGTAGTGGTGCTTACAGACATACCCAGAAATGCTAATTCACCAATAAATGTATAGCAACCAATAGACCATTTCATACATGTAGTTAGCACATGGATCAAATGACCCCAAATATCCACAGATCTTTTACTCATGGAGAATTAAGTCCCACTTTGTGTATCAATGCCAAAGTCATGTATGTGCTTTATGAAAAGCTTTTGTTTGTCCTCTTGTATCATAGGTGCACACATGAATAATGATTACACAACATGAGCACGTATTCATCTCGGTGGGTTTTACAATTTTATCACAAATTACCTTTATCTGCCCATGTGCAGATAGTATTTACGAAATGGCTTATCATGTTCTTGCATTCTGGACTTATCTTTATCTGCCTCTTCATTTTCTTAGAGTTTCCTTCGTGCCATTTTCCCCCTTTTGTCCCCATTTTGTTGAGGGGGGGGGGGGGGGGCAAGGGAATGGAGACAGCTACACATGCATATATACATGTATGTGGTCTGTGTATCTTGTGCATACACAGCCTCATTCTTCCACCCGACAAGATGTTGAAACAGGTCTATTCAATACACCCCTACCTTTGCCCCCACTGCTCAGACTGATAAGCTGATATCGTCCATTCAAAGGTTGATGAAGATGATCTTCTTTTTTTAGCTGTACGTGGACCCAAATAGTTTCCAGAACAGATAACATTCAGAGCAAAGAATTCCTTGCTTGCATAAGGTGTGTAGGGTTGAAACAGAAATACGCTGTAAACATAGTCTGTAGGAAGAACCCCTGAATGATTGTGAAGCCAGGTGTGAAAAGGTAACAAATTTAAGGATAATTGAATAGATACATCTATTATGTATTTTTACATCACAATACAAATAGTTTATAGAGATCTTGATAACATAAATGGACAAGGAATTTACATTTGTAAGGGTGAGATGAGTTGAGGAACTTCAGGTGCGCTTGTACGTGTAAGTTCAGTGTTTTAAGCTGTAGTGAGAAGAAAATGTATTGCTTTGTCCTGTTCTTCAACTTTCTTAGCTCTATTAATCACTGATTAATGAGTGTGGTTTCACTTATGTTTTATTGTGTGATTTAAAAAACACTTTCATGATAATAAAGCACTTAATTTTACTTGGCATTGTGTAAATTACCATATGAATAAAACTGTCTACATTTACTTCCACAGCTTTAATGATAAATAGAGCGGGAAATTGTTATTGTGTTTTTTGTTATTTCTTTTATGAACATCATCAAAACTATAATATATTTCATCTTTAATAGTATTTGATGCAATCATGGTTTATCACAGTAACCTCAAAGATTCATTTTATTATTACAATGTGGTTGATAAACCAGTACTAATTCCTCTCAAATAACGTGGATGACAGATTAACCTTAATTACATCCATATAATTCCCTAAATACTTGCCTTTCACAGAGTATTTACTGTCTGTTGCATATTTTGTTGACTGATTGAGCAAGTGATTTATGTAATGGGCAAAGCATTGAATGACAATTTAGTTAAGCTGTGCCTTGCTTGGGGTTCAGCACCTTCAAATGACAAAGCCAAAATGTAATTTCAATTGTTGACTAATGTTGATTAGTGGATAAATGGACCAATTATGGAACCTGCACTCACAGTTTAGACAAACCCAATTTGTGGCTTCCACAGTGCCAGCAGAATTGTATTGTGGAGTCATGCAAGAAAACGCTGTAAAGCCTCTTTCACACCGGATCTGCGTAGAGTTGAGTACTCTGGCGTACCGACTATGCCGATATTAGGCTGCGTATTCATGAACAAAATATTGATTCGGTGCAGTTCCTGCATAGGTTATGCGTAGGCTGGCATACGATGGCATATACGTACCCTGTGCGTAGGCTCTCGTACTTACGGCATATGCAATTGGCGTACCTTCACGTACGATATTGCGCATAACAAGCGTAGGGTTGGGTAATTTACGTACAGTAGGCCTGGTGTACAGGTTTGCTTACAGTTGAGTACGGTTTATTACTATGTGCGCAAGCTTTTACTGCTTTGTCGGACTGGTGTAGGGTAGCGTTCTGTTTTGTAAGATTGGCGTACTGTAGCGTAGTGTTGCGCAGACTTGCGTACAAAATGCGTACTTTCTGCGTCTAGTTAAAAAGTACACCAACAAAATTAAACATGTTTCATTTTTTGCGTCCATCTCGTGTTCCCTTTTGCATCCCTTACTGTATAGTTACGTAGGCCAGTGTAGGGCAGCGTACGGTCGGCGTAGTCGGTACGCAACACTACGCAACTTTATTCCTGGCCCGGTGTGAAAGGGGCTTAAGGTTGATTGATGTTGTAATGATGGCCTGCCGATGAATGACTATAACTTGTGGAACTGTTTTAACATGTATTTTTACTGTTGCTCATGATTTTTTGCCCCCTTTTTTCTTCATATTTGCAGATTTGTGATCGAGGCGACGTGATACAGAACACTAATATTCCATCATGGGAGGCTTGAAAATAACCTACGATAATCTCCTGGACCACAAGGGGGACTTTGGTCAGTCCATCGAGATCGTCAACCAGCCTATTGACGACTTCCCCAAGTCTTTCTTCAATAACTCCAAGGCCATCGGTCTGACACTGAATCGAAACAAACTCTCAAAGCTGCCCAGCCAACTTGAAAGATTCAAAAAGCTAGAGAGGCTTGATCTGTCCAACAATGACTTCGAACAGTTTCCAGAGGTTATTGGAGAGCTTGATAATCTTCGGTACCTCAACATCAGTAAGAACAAGCTTACTTCTCTGCCAAGAGATATCATCTACTTAAGGAAATTGGAAGAGATTGTGCTTGATGATAACTTGTTGGAGGAATTCCCAGAAGCTCTGTTTAATAGTTCGGTTGAGGATGTAGCCATGAGGAAGAACAAGCTGAAGAGGTTGCCTCCAGGAATCAAGGACATGGCCAACCTTCGGAGCTTGGTGGTGAATGGAAACCAGCTGACGACGCTTCCTGTAGAGCTTGCAGAAGTGCCACACCTGACAGAGGTGTTTGCATCATCTAACAATATTAAGGGACTTCCAGAAAACTTCTGCACAAAGGCTAAATCCCTAAAGAAGCTAGTTCTGCAGCAGAATCCTTTAGTGTATCCATCAGCTATTTCTGCAGCTAAAGGAATGGCTGCGATGAGAGATTATGAAAAGAAGCATCCTAGACCCGATATTCCAGAAGATGTGGAGGAAAAGAAAGAAGAAGAACAGAATGAGGTGATTGAAGAGCAACAAAAGGAGGTGCCAGTGGTTAATGGAGATGCTGATGAGACAAGCCATTCTAATGGAGTGGCTGAAGAAACGGCAGAGGCCACACCTACGATGGATGAAGATGTTCCTGCAGAACAATCAGAAAGTAATGTTGAGGAACAAGTGGTAGAAGATGACCTCCCAGAATCAGATAGGGTGGAGGAAGAGCAAGAAGTGCAGAGTGCCCAAGAAGATAGTGATGCTGCTGGTGATGCTGTTGAAGGACCATCAGAAGTAGAAGAAGAAGTAGAGGAAGAAGAAATGCCAGGACAGGCTGTATCAGAAGAACCTGAGGCTGACACTGCGCAGGAATCTACAGTAGACACAAGGCAGGAGTCTGACACAGATGAATCTCAGGAAGAGGAAGATGCAACACAGGATGATGCCGGAGCAGTGGAAGACCAAGGTAGAGAGGAAGTCCAGGAGAGCATGGAAGCTGCTGCTGAAGATCAGGAAAGCACAAAAAGCACAGAAGAGAGTAGTGACCAAGAGGAGCCATTAGAGGTGTCCGGTGATGCAGATGGTACAGTGTCACAATCTTCAGAGGAACAAGCACCATCAGAAGACGACAGCCCTGCTGAGATGACGAACGGTGAGTCCCAACCTCCAGAGGAACAGCCTATGGCAGATGACGACAGCCCTCCTAAGTTTAGGGATGGTGATACAGGTGAGGTGGCCCCATGCGGTTCAGAGAAGGTACCTACTGATGAAACCCCAGCAGCTACAATATCACAAGAAGGAGGTGGGGATGCTGCAGAGATCAACGAAAGGCTCATCTGATATGGTAACATGAGTATCATAAATCGTAAATAACTTTTAAGTTGTGACACTAATCCTTTGCCAAGAATCGATTGCAGATAAAGCAGATCTTCTCTTTTTTATAAGAAGATCAAACTGGCTTGTCTAGATGGCTCTTAACGAAGTTGGGCCTGTCCAAACAGTTGTACAGTATGCACTTATTTGCAATTCAGTAACAATCATGATGATAATGACAATCAACTTTCAAACGAGTATCTGTTTGAAGAAAAAAATGAAAACGTAAACTTATGCATGATAGAGCACAATAAATAACAAATAACAACTTATTAATTTAAAACAGTTGTATGCACTTGTTTGCAATTCAATAACAAATCATGATGATAATGACAATCAACTTTCAAACATGTATCTGTTTGAAGAAAACTAATTAAACATAAACTTATGCATGGTAGAATACAAAAAACAACAAAGGAAATGCTGCACAAAATTATAACATGCTTGCAAGAAAACGAAAGTAATACATATACATGTATGTTTGTTTCATTACATGTACATATATATATATGCAAGGTTTAGTCACATGTGACTCAAAGTGAAATGTTTAGTATTAGGCTGCAACTAGCAAATGTCAGTTCCTGGAACCTTGTAGTCTGTCATCTCTAAGAATGAGTGATAGATATTGAAAATGTTACCACAGCTCTTAAGCAATTATGAAATTGCTCTAATGTGGTAAGCCTGGACAAAACTGTTGACCATCTACCATACATGTAGTTAGATATCATGACACTATCATACACAATTTCTTTTTTAAGGTACTTGTATACCTTGGTTAAAATATGCCGTGACGAGAACCATGCCTATGTACACGTACTGTAGCTTCTTTAAAAGCAATGTAAGTATCTTCATAGTCAGTATAAACTATAGATTAATAAAATAGTGAATTTTGTGTGTGATTGTGTGTGAAAATAAATTTAAAAATATATAGGTCTACTCTACTATATATTTGATATGTTCTGTTGATTAGTTTGAAATCTTGAATGTCACCTTGAAATTTTAGTGGAGAATTTAGTGCCTCAGAAGAAAACAAATTTGGGACCATTTCCCCAAGATGTTGTCTCAAGCCTTTATAGGGTGGAGAATAAATGAATTGATGGTATTCACTGCATACATTTGTAGGTACACAAATACGTGAACATGTAGGAGGACCAAAACCAGAAGAGGTAGTTTTAGGAATGTACATACAGGGTGTATATATTTTTCTGTATGACAATAAAAATGTTGCACTACTGCCTACAAATGTACATTTCCAACAAAAACAAAAACACTTGTTGCTAATTTGCACATGAAAATTGTGCCTTCATCATGTTTTGAAATTCTGTATTGTTTTCAAGATGCAGCAATATAATAAAAACTGTCTGCAAAGTTGCAAACTTATTGCATTATGGTCAAAGTCAAATCTGTTTGCTTCTAATGGCAGAGAAAAATATGAACACATTGAGGTACTGGATAACGTTGCACACTGTATTTTCAATGTGCACTAAACTTTGGAAGATAAAAAAAGAATGCATGTAATTGATCTCTAGGTGCTGTATATAAAGAAATTCACAAATTTGGAGATATTTTCCTAGCAACAGTCTTGTGCAACATTTAACAATGGAGAAAACCTTCACCTTGTGGAATGGTTGCATGCATGAGCATGCACTCACACAAACATTTGTGCAAGGTTGCAAGCAGTCCACACACTGTAAAATGAATTTAACACGTACATTGTATTTATAGATTTAAAAAAATAACATCTTGCACTGTACACAATTGTATGAACATGCAGAGTGAGCATGTATGTGAATATTGATTTCATATTCAGCTCACTCTAGAACTCATATGATTTCAACCTTGTCCTTCAAAAGCCTTTAAACACATACAGTATGTTCCATTTGCCACATGCCTTATACTGCTGGTGCAGCAGATATCTTGACAAAGCGGGTTAGAGCTAGAGAGAGAATGAGAAAGGGGGACATGGAAGGATGAGAAAAGATGAGGGAGAGAAAAATAGCACTTTGGGTCGGGACATGGAGACAAGGAATAGAGCTTGTTATTATTAGTCCAAAGGTAACGTGAGATGCAGCTGCCTCTAAAGAAAATATAGCTGATTATTAATAAGAAATTATGCTGGGTATCTCAATCTATTTATCTCCATACATGTAGCTCAGATCGTAAATTAAATTATTCAGTAGACAGAGTGGGAGATAGATATGATGGTTGATATGCCCACACTTTTATTTTCCTTATACAGCTGTAAATGTATAAATTATAATTTATACACGTATGAATATTGATTTAAAAATGCATTTTTATAAATACATGTATGCTTCTGTAAATGTTGAATTGATCAGCGCCTTTTAGAAATGATTTAAATCTCTATCAGTTGGAGTTTGATGATGCACATACATGTATGTGTAGCCTTATCAGACAGGCTTTTATTAATTTGCATCCATGTAACCTATACACTTCACACATTTTCAAAACATGCTCAGTTGCTTCATGTAAGTGCTGATTCCATCTACTGTATAATTTATTCTTTGTGGTGTGAATTTTTGTATAGCTGCTCGCAACTCTGAAAGAGATTAAATATAATTAGGCCCCAGTGTATTGTTGCCAGGTTGGCCAATGATATTGCTAATGAAAGTGGCCCAATTACATAAGCTTTCATAAGACCGTGCATTTGACGTACATACATTTGTTAATTATACCTACTCGTCATTGAGCATGTACATGTAACATGTATGATTTTTTTTTTTTATACATTCCACATGTTTGTATGGAATAGGAATGCATTAAAATACAAACAGGTTTTTTCTTCATCTTTCTCTTGCAAGTGAATGGAGGCAAAGTCCTTCAGAAAGTGCTTTGCATATAATTCACGAAACCCTGTTTTTAATCATTTGAAAGTACAAAGCGTTCATGCTATGTTTACTGGATGATGCAATTGAGTTAATATTGCATTTATATAAAAGCTGCATGGTCCATGTTCAAAAAATGTCTCGCTTAATACTACGTGCCATACATAATAGACAATCAGAATGATACATTTCACTTTGCATTTAAAGGACTAATAAATTATTGCCAAACTTTGTTCTTATTTTTGAATAACATTTGACGAAGACAGATATCTACTGGTATGTACACACTGCATGAATTGAGTAATTCATGTCCTTTCAACAAATTGCAATTAAAAATTGGTATATATATATATATATATATATATATATATATATATATATATATAGGAGTTGGAAAGTTACACTTTATTGGTACGAGTTATACAGACTGTTTCGCCAGAAGGCTCATCAGTATATATACATTGAATGTTGTGTGGCAAGTCGGACATGATGACTCTCATGATTGATAGATCATTTGACAAAAGGCCTTTGAACATTTTTTTTGACAATCCACAACTGAAGCAATACCGGTATTGATAATAACTAGCTGATGTCCGTTACTCAAGTTGTAGGCTTTATAGTGCCAAACATGCAATTCATGTTACATCTAATTTTATTGCTGTCAAAGATGAAACCATTTTCATATGCATCCAAATTGATGTATTTTACTGCTCTGCAAATGCATTATGTTGACCTGTCATTTTGTTCAGTAATTGGCATATTCCAAATCGATCATTTCTTTTGAAAAGATACAAGAATCATGGTTGGAAGAAAAAAAATTGACAATTTTTTTGGCATGGTTTGTCAAACCTTAGTCCAGAAAATATGCCAACATTTTAAATACAACATGTATGGTGTTTACCTTTGGTTTATTTATAATTTATGCATCATAGATAATTAATTTGGGTGTGTTGACTGTTTGATTTGATCGTCATCTTTTTTTGTTGCTGTTGTTTCCGTAATGGTAACTATTTCAGCAAGTAAATTTGCTAATGGTTTGTGGTACAATGTAAATTCACGCTGGACAAGTACATACATATATTTATGTATCATGAAGGAAAAACAAACAATTTTAGGAAAAGGGAATTTTCAATACTTTTAATGCTTCAGCGCTTATAGTAATGCCGATTACATGAAGGTTTTCATTCTTGTCTTTCGAATTATTGGCTTCAACTTAACAAGCACACATGAAGTGTAAAGATAGAGAGAAAGTGCCTAAACGATCACAGTGCGGGTTTGGAATGACGTACCAAACACTCGTTTTGATTCATCGACTCACTAACATAAGTGTGAGTTGACACAAATCTTCAAATATAAGTGGTCTTTCAGTAGCGATAAGATCAATGAATCATTGCACCATGATATTTACAATGTTATTGAAGGTATACCCAGGGACTGTGTTGTCGCTGGTGCATGTCAACTGGTCACTTACAATGTATATGATATTGACATTGACAGAGTACATTTTTGCTCAAAATTGGAAATGCTGCCCAAAAGTGCTTGAAATACGTCTACACCAATCTTTTTAGGCAAATACGGTAAT
Source organism: Strongylocentrotus purpuratus (assembly GCF_000002235.5). NCBI lineage: Eukaryota > Metazoa > Echinodermata > Echinoidea > Camarodonta > Strongylocentrotidae > Strongylocentrotus > Strongylocentrotus purpuratus. Next base: position 33,107,363 of record NW_022145613.1, on the reverse strand, counting down.
AGATGGTATGAAAATATTTTTTTGAATATAAAGTACAATTCTTTCAACCTGAAAGTAATGTAAAAAGCTGGAAGACAGTGGCGTTAAGGTCACCCTCCTTAGGAATGTCTGCTCTCATATTGCTGATTGAGAAAAAGGCAAGTCAAGTAAGACCTACGCATGCGCACAACACCTTTATGCATGCCAGTATATATATGCATGTGATATGTTTATCATGGAAATATCAAGGTTGTGGAAAACCAGACACTTCTCAAAGTAAATACACAATACTGCTTTTGATTCAGACTTCTAAAAAGGGTAAAATGTCTCGTATTTGTGGATACATATATGAACGTGAGAAAATGTTGCTAAATTAAATTTACATCATTGTCAAAACATTCCATTTTATAAGCATGGTCATAAGTATCGGTGATCATAAGCAGGGTGAATTGCATGGAAATGAAAAAGATATTTCTTATAAGAATTATTGCATTGCAAATTTATACTTTTTAAAACCAAAATGATGTCATGATGATTATTGATACACAGTAAACCTACATTTCTATGTGTTCCTTTAGAAATGCAACGTGGAATTACTTGCACATGTACATGTAACTATCTTTGTCTTTTTATTGTATCCGTAATCAAAGGGTACCTTCTTTTAACTTTTATTTGTTTTGCCTTTCGAAGCAAGACTGTTCCAAAGTTCAGCTATTGTCTGTCTTCATGCATGACTTGTAGGTTAACAAAGTAACACCCATTTTGAATATATATAGACGCCTTCATTAAAGAGGTGCAGTGTCTGAAAGCACCCGTGAAAGGACACATCCATTAATTTCTTCTAAAAAATGTCTAGACTATATTTTGACAGAATCTTACACTCGTGATTGTTTCATATCAAGCGCAGAGAAATAAAGACATGGTTAGGAAAGTCCTGTGCATTTGTGAAGAAGGAAATAAAGAATGAGAGTTCAAAATCATCCTTTCTGAAGCCAACTGGTCCTGAAACTGTCATGTCATTATATGATTTGTCTGTTTACACTCAGAGGGGCGTTAAGTCATATACTTCAACCTAAAAGAGTGCATGTCCTTCTTGCTCTGAACAAACAATATTAAGCAAGATACTTTATACATGTGTAGGTAAAGTTCTGTGTTATACAACTTTATTGTTAACTTTATTCATTTGTAATACTTTTCATTCATGAATACGGTCATGCTTTGTACATATTATTTTCTTTGGTGTGATATGGTCTTTAAACAAACCTTTACAAAATCGCATTCTATGCAAACGATTTGATCCTTAAAGGTAAAGATAGGATCTGTGCATGCAACCTTAACTTGAAAGTCTAAAGGTAATTTAATTTGAGAATGGGTATTTATAGAAATTATTCATATATTTTTTTTAAACTGGGCTACATGTACATGAACATGGAAATAATAGTGTATTAAAATGTTAGAATGTAGATATGTTTGTTTCCCGGCCTCAAATGTTGGAGATCCATGATGCAATAGGTAAAAATGTATGAACAGAATCAGAGGGAGAAGGGATAGGTTTTATACAAATTTTTATTTTTTTCTGAAATTGTTAGATTTTATCTGATTTTAGACATTCCATATGTATTGAGCCTTTCATAAATCTATATGTAAATGAAATAAACAGACATTTACAATTTGAATATAAAACTTGTACAATGTATATTTTCATGTCAAAATATCATTCCCTCATTTAAAAAAACACTATAAAGATATAATTCTCAAGTTTGAATAGAAGAAATACATGTATGTGTAGAGTGAAGAAAATACTGTAGATTGATACTGTATGATCTAGGTTTTTTTTCTTCTTCAGAACTGTTTTACAAGAAATAGTTTGTTATAATGCATTGGTAAATATACTTGATTTCCCCTCGAAAGTCATTAATTGGCTAAAGCAATTTTGAGTATCCAAGTTGTCCATTATTATCTTGAATTTTATTTGAATGATTGAATTTCCTGTAATGGTTATTATTTGTATATGTTTGTATCATACCAAATTTGCTCTATTTCTTGTAAAGACATTTTTACTTTTTGTTTTTCCAATGATTCGATTGCTGTTTTAATGATTTATCTTTGTTCTAATGTTTGTGTGTTTAATGAATTTGATGATGCTTTAAGCTATCCGCTTATCCAGATGTCACTGTATATTTTTTTAGATTTCAATGTACTCTGTCAAAACTTTCTTTGCAAATCTGTCCTATGTGAGAATTGTTTGCAAAATAACTGTTGCTTGTATATGCAGTTAGTTGTTGAAAATATCCATTCATGCTTTAAGATTAATATGTTTGTTTGATATTTATCAATGTAATTTGTTTCAGTGACCAAAGTACTTTTCATTACTTACTGTAACAAGCTGGTTGGACTTTGACAACAGATGGCAGCAAACTGTATCAAATGTAGTGCACATTGTATTCAACAATGATTTGTTTTTCTAGTCTTTCAATTGGGAAGGCTCACCACCACAACAAGGCACACATATACATGTAATATTAAAATCTGACCTGACGATGCGCTTTGTCTTCACTATCATGATCTTTGACAATTTGTATTCTTATAAAATATTAAAAGGCTTAATTTAAGAGTATTAAAGAGGATAACAATTTGAAAATACAGCAAACTATCGATACTGAGTCGATATCAAGGATTTTCCCCTCTGGTTTATGACTTTTTTTGTGTACACTTACAAAATAATCCAGAATTTTTTAGCAATAGGATAAAACACCATTCTATACATGTATTCACAATGAGTTGGTGTTAATGAAGTTGGTCCTTCTAAAATCTAAAATGTATAGGTCTATTTTGCTGTATCACTTTGATAGGGCTAAGACCCATGAATTCTTGTACCCTTTAGAGGTTACTAGACTCGTGTTGGTTTCCAGATTTCTGTAATTCAGCGATAAACCATCAATGTCGGGATAGAACTTGTATTATGAGCATTGGAATAGTTGTTCAGATACTCTTTGTCACATTTATATTGACTGTAAAGTGTAAACTTTTGAAACTGGTTTCAGAATAGGTGCATAACTTCTAAATCATTTCAGAAAAGAAACAAAATCCTTGTGATGATTATGTTTGTAGCAAGTTTCGTCCCTATTTTCACGAAGTGACGGTAGTGAATGAAAATCGCATACAATTTGCGTGCGGATTTTCCTCACCACCGTCACTTCGTGAAAACAGGAACGGTTTTATGTTTCTATTTTCACAATAATTAGATATTATATAATGACAATAAGGAGTACTGTACATACACTGTATCATGTAAAACTTATCAAGGGCAGAAGTCGTTGTTTTGCACCATTGTAAAGTAACATAAGGAAGGAGGATATTAGATCGTTGCTGCAACAAAACAGATTTTCATTTCCCTAGTAAGTGTCCATAAAATGCAATAAATAGTGGTTGCAACTGCTCCAACACTGCATGTATTATACATTTATTTCACCTTTGATTTAATGTTTGTTTTATTGTAAGATTGAATGGTGAGCTACATGTAGATGAATATCAAGTGGAAGATAGAAACATACAAAGAGAGCAAGAACAAGAGAGAGAGAGAGAGAGAGAGAGAGAGGGGGGGGGGGGGGGAGTGGATGAAAAGAGAGAGAGAGAGAGAGAGAGAGAGAGAGAGAGAGAGAGAGAAAGAAAGGGGGATGAGTAGGTAGAGGAAGAGAAGTGGAGTGGAGCAGAGACAGAAAGAGGGGAGGGAGGTGGAAGGGGAGAAGAGAAACAAACAGAGAAAGTGAGAGAACAGTGGAGTGAAGCAGAGATAAAGCAAGGAGAGGTAGAGGAGAGAAGTAGATAGAGGGTAGAGGAGAGAAGTGGAGTGGAGCACAGAGAGAGAGAGAGAGAGAGAGAGAGAGAGAGAGACATGGATTGGTGCAGAGAGAAAAAGAAAGGGTGAGAGGTGGAGGGAGGGAGAGAGAGAGGAAGAAGAGCATGGGTGAATATATTGAAAATAATGATTTTAATGATGTGGCAATTACCAGTATTGAAATAACTACTGCTTGATATTGAAAAAAATACATGTATCTTTTGATTTGCAATTAATCATCAAACAACCATTTCAAAAAGGAAGCAGGATTACAAAGTCAATTTCAAAATTGCATTTTTTATATAAATGGTACATTTAATTTGAAATTGTACATAGGAGTCCAATTCATTCACTTTTTGTCAATATAGGCATTCTCACACATCAAATACATGTATATCATTGGTACAAGTACAAACATAGAATGTCTGATTGTACACACAAAACACCTCAACACATCAAAGTCAATTGGTGTACTGCCCTTAATAAACCAGACCATTAACACAATCCTGTCTCAAATCTCATTTTCAAAGACCCTTGTCTCAAATATAATTTTAAAAGGTCTTGGAAGATTACATCCACAGTTATGAGACATAGCGTCTAGCTGTCATGGCATAATGGATAGCTTGGATGGATAATGGATTACAAATGAAGTTATGATGATGGTAATATTCGCTAATACATTTAGAGACTAAAACTTTCTTATGTTGACTGTAGCAAAGTGGGTATGCTCTACTATTGGGACTTTTAACCATCATGAATTTACAACTAATAGGATGGGTTTATGAGATATACACTGTAACACATAAGTACAGTTCACAACAACAGAAACACATCTTCCTGAAAATATGTTGTGTAATTATACAGAAAGAGAAAGAATTGGTTCACTCTAAAACTGATTGTCAGAAAGTCATTGGCATGAAAATAAAAGAGGCAGTTGGTCTACACTTCTGACATCAAGTTGATATGATGCAATTAAAGTTTTTGTTGAAACATAAAAAAGACTATGGTTGACAATATAATGAAAGATATATTGAAAGTTTAAGAGGAATGACATTTTTTGTTTTGGTTCATAATTATAGAAATTAAATGTATTGTGGATTTGTGGTAAAATGACATCAAATTGAGCAAAAACAGATTTTTATTGTTTACCACCTGCAGGGCATTCTAGAATAATACTTGATCAAATACTGTTTCTAAAACTGCAAAAGCCTGCGACTCTGTCCAAACATGGGACGTTCGATGCGAAAGTGGACAATACATCTACAAGAATTCTACTTCTGGGTGGATGGAAAGAGACATGATTAAATTTTGTTTTCAATCACGCTTCTGACATATGGCACTGAAATCACTAAACATTTAACAAAAATATAGCGATTCCTACATGAAACTTACGCAGATACATACACAGCTGCAATGAAACCAAAAACATTTTGCATTTAACCTCAGATTCTAACACTTAATGTGAAATAGCAAGAAAGAGCACAAGTTGCCTGATTGATTAAAGCGTAGAATACAAACATATAATCAAATGACAATTTTGGCATAGGTGCAAGGTCACATCATAACAAAGGAAAGGGCTGCCTTATATTGAACACCTTTAAATCGAGCGTAAGTCCACTCTCTCTTTCGGTAACCTTGAATGGTGCCATGGGGTTCCCATAAGGGGTTTATGTACATGTACCCGTGACAGGGTTAGTTTTGATTGTCTGGGTTTTTTAATAAGTAACAGGGCTCATATTATTAATAAAGCCTTACATGTAATTAATAATTACCGGTAGCTTTATTTTTTTTTAGTCAGGTTTCATGAATATGGACCCAGGTTATCATTCATTCTCAACCAATGAAATATTAGTCACACTTTTTGTTTGGAATTGCTCCAAAATATGGCTCACATCACACCTGAGTATATCTAAGAACCCTTCGAGCCTGGCCTCAAGGGACTTTATGCTTCACCTACATCAGCTCATACTCCTGTCATGTTCCAATTTTACATGTTTGAATTTCTGTTTGTGGACCAACCTAATAGTGCCCTATTTTTCTCACAATTCATCACTTTGGTAAACACATAGTTACACAATGAAATATTCATGAAGGGCACAACGTCACAAATGATACCATATTTCATCACAATTTGTGCATTTCTTTCAAACGTGTTCAATACAATTACAACAAATATTTAATACTGCTGAGGAAGGGGTAGGTTAAGATTCAATTAAAGTCATTGCATATTTCAAATTCAGATCCATAAAAAAATTGATATTATCTGCACCCACGTAAGCTAGGTTTTTACAAAGCTACTTGAAGAAATGGGTGGATTTATTTTGGTCGATATGGGTGCACAAGCGCAGGCTCATGGGGATACAAAAAAGATTTAGTAATGAATAAAATACAAAAATATAAACATTAGAATGAAACTGAGGTATTTGTTGTGGTAATCATGAACATGCATATAGGAAAAAGTACAAAATGCATTACTAGGTGTACTCATTATCAATTTTAAGTAGGGCAAAAGTATATTAGGAAATAAAAAATTAAAATAAACCATTGCTGTTTTCTTTACTACTGCATGCTATATCAGGAACTATTGAAATAGTTTACACGGCATGGCTTACGGTAATGGGATATTGCATAAAATATGTGTTGATTGTACATATAGGTGTAAGGATGCTGAAAACGAATCTACGCAAATCAATTTTCCTGCAAAATCTTGTAAACGCTAAGTCCAAAGATCTTATCTGAAGAATTCATTTTCAATTAACCCCTCCTCCCTTTAATAAACAAATATTAAAATATTTATTTAAAAAAACATTCACTTGCCAACAAGCTTTTAACCATATCCAGAAAAAAAAAGCATTCTTACTTGTATGTGTATTTCATTTTCTGTAGTTTTTATGGGCGATAAATGTAAATTTCATCAAAAATATACATTTTTTTAAAGAGAATAAAACTTAAAATGTGGCAAAGAGAAGATTCAAAATAATCAAAATTCCACATGCTGGAATGAGGGAAAGAACAGTTTGTAAAAGAAAATGCAAAATTTTGCATACATTTTGAAAGAAAAATTATGACTTAATGATTATCAAGTAATGCACTGCACATAAAAGGTGAAATGTCATGCTTTATGACATTATTTCAAATACTTTCTTAATTCCTTTTGTCATGAACTCTTTGGTTTGAATAAGAAATAAGAATGGAAGTAAAACACATTCTCAATGGATACTCTACATTTTGGCAAAGGAAACAATACAGCAAATGTATATATACAAATCTTAATGTAAACTTGCAATCAGGGACTTTTTGACACATTCAAAGGACAGCAGCAAACAATTACAAATGTCCATATAAATAGGAGTATTTTTAAGTCTAAACTCAAAACACACATAATTGCAGATTAATGTATCATAATGATAATAATAATTATAGTGGCATTTGTATAGCACTTAATATTATGTTACTAAGTGCTTTTACATTGTAATTATTATCACCACGGTCATTGGATTTATATCAGTTACAAAACAATAAAATGCATTAAAAAATAATGATAAAATCAAACAGAGGGTTATAAATGTATATATAGATGGGAAAAGAATTCAGGGCAAAAATAGAGCTAAATATTTGTCTCTAAATAATGGGCTTAGTCCAATGTAAAATCTTAGCAAATCACGTGCCTGTCCAACAGCATATAGACCTTCTTGCATGTAATTAAAAATGTGTTGTTCATCACTCCAATTCTTGGGCCCGATTTGCCGCCCACAGCATAGAAAGGGTTCAATACAATTTTCTACGAGACATACCAACAGGGGTACAAGCAGAATTTTTTTTTACTAGAAATACACGTATGGTCCTCATATATTATACAGGCGAACTAAAAACAAGATTGACATTATGCAGGGAGTGGGTTACAAGTCCATGTGCACAAACAGACACAAATTGAACATTTAATGTTTAACCTTACATTTCCCAACTCTCTGTTCGTTATGATATCTGGGCCGTTTTTAATGATAAGGCCACTCACAATAGAACTTTCTTTTGTATATATCAATAAATAATGTAATTTGAAATGTACAGATGAACAAGCACAGTAAAATTTGCCATACATATGACAATAATAAAATTTGGGTAAAATTCTTTCTAATACTGTACATCAACTCTGCAATCTAGCAAATGCTACATTCAATTTCATAACTTGAGTTGAAAGCAACGACAATAAAGCTGGTGATTCTACAAAATGCAACAAAATAAAACAAGTGTACATGAAGAATAACAAACTCACTATGGTAATTACAAATAATGTTTGTGTTGAAAATAAAATATCAGAAAAGACAAATACTGAAACAAACATGAAAACAAACCATTTGCTTCTTTCTAATAATTTTAGATACATATAAGTACACTGCATGTGCCCCTTTTTGTATAATATAATAAAGTATACATGAAATAAACTATAATGCTATTATAATAACGTAGCTAGACCTTCATGATATATCCTTATTTGATTGTCTGAAAGGTGCAAATGACATGAGGAAGAAAAAAGAAGAAAGAAGAAAGAAGAAGATGAAGAAGTACAAGAACAAGAAAAGGAGAAGAAGAAGGAGGAGAAAATCCAAAGTGTTAAAGAAATACCAAATACCAAAGAAAGAAAACAATGAGTACAGTAGTTTCCCCAAATCAGTTATCACACAAAATTAGAACAATTTTGCTTAAAAGCTTTCTACTACGTTCGCCCCTAATTGCTGAATAATAGATTCAAGCACAATATTATAAGATTAAAAGAAGAGTTCTAAACATGATATGTTTATTAGTACCTTTCATTCTCATAAATGCTCATGCATGTTTTGGATAGCAACAATCAAAACAGAGCGAAACATACATGGACATTGGATTCGTTCAAATCAGGTACTGACATATACTTAATGCAGAGGGCAGAAAGACATTAAAATCATATATCACTTGCATACCATCTGCATGAAGGTCCTTTTTAGCTCTGATTATAAACTATACAGATGTTCCACATGATTCTGTTTAGAAAGTAAATTATTAAAAGAAGAAATAAAATGGAAAATACCAAGCAAAATTCAGTTGGCTTTTTTTTCTTGTTTTAGCTGTTAACAATGATTGTACAGGAATAAATTGCACATGATTGGAATTTTAAAAATAGCATTTGATCTCTTTTTGTGTTATAAAAATGCACAATGCACCTATGCACAATATCTTTTGAAATAATCACCCTTGCATAAAGAAACACCCCTTCACATCAAACAATCTCTTGACATATATTTTATTTTTAGTAGTCTCCTAAGAGGAAAGAAACTCTATCTGGGGTTTAAAAGGCTATGTGTGCAGCTTATCTTTAAGTATTTCACTTCATGATCATGCCATAAGGATGGCCAAAACGTTTATTCTAATGACAGCACCAACATGATTGTCATAACAGAATAAAGTATAATCATTGGTGATCCACAATTGATGCTGATCACCTTGCACAAGTTCATTGGGATGGTTTAAACCATCAGGGCCCCATTCCACAAACTTGTCATCAGTGACAAATGACACTTTTTGTTATAAGTAAGTGAAATCCTTGCTCCTGATTGATTGTCAGCAGATTTGTCACTGATATTGTCATTTGTCATTGAAAAAAGGCTTTGTGAAACGGGTCCCAGGAAGTAACTCTATCACAGGGATCTTTATCATAGAACTAATTCCTAAAAATGCTGATCAATTTGTACTCATACGATTGTTTACAAAAGACATTTGCAAATACTGAGGAAAGGGATACATTATTAATAGGGTGCAGATTTTTGTCTGTTTGGAGCCACAACGACTTTCACTAACATTGATGTGCTATAATACAGTGTTTTGTGGCTCCAAACAGCCAATTTGTTCCATGGAGTTGATTGCGACAGTGCAACAACTACATGCGTGCAAGCCCTATGCATAGTTCACAGATCTCAAGAGCACCGCAGCAGTTTCTTGAGGTTCACCTGACATATCAACACCTCGTGTATGCATAGTAAGACATAGTGACAACAGAGACGTGGTGATTTAAGATCTGGGCCCCATCTTACAAAGACTTGCAAGTGATTTGGATCATTTGTAAGTTTGCAGTCTCCTATCTCTTATGGATATAGTTGCGCTTGATATCGATCGCAAATAAGTTGCAATTAATATCAACTCTTTGTAGGACGGGGCCCTGGTAATACATATAGGTAGAAATGCTCACAAATTCCATTCAATTCCATTCACTGGGATAAAATTACGCTAGGTTTCAATACATTTCAAAATGGCAAGACTCTTCCATCTATGGGTGCTTCCTCCCTCTTGGAATTGGGGTTCAGGGAGCTTGCGTTAGAGTCTGTCGAAAGAGTTCATTTTGTGGAGTGTTTTCTGCGCTCTCATGATGGAACCGTCGCTCATGAAGCCGGAGCTCTGGCTGAGGGGCGAGTCCATGTCGGAGCTGTTGCTATGGAGATCCATCATGGGCGGCGGCCTCCTCCATCGGGCGGTGGGGGAGTTTGGAGTGGTCACATTGTACTGAAAACCAAAGAGGAAAAGGTGTTTAAAAAAGTATTTGAAAAAAGCTAGAAATGAAATAAAGCCTTCTTTATACTTTAAACCAACTTGTATATTTTTGTCATATAGATATTGTTCATGGTTCATTTAGTTTTTGTTTTTCTACATCATTTCTATCTTCAAGTCTACGGAATGACATACCGGCTAATTAATTAGGAAAAGCAAACATTTCTGAGGAGCAAAATATTGTAATTCCAATTCTCATGCATTCTGAAAGGTGCCTCTTCAAAATGTACATGTACTTTGCATCCATTTCGCCTGAGAAACTATTTCATGTTCAAAAAATAATTCTTATATGAAATTCTGCCACATTTTTAAAGTTTAAGACCTAATATTTCATCTTCAGATTTCAAGGCAGTACAGTATGAAACCATGTGCAAATGAGTGACACCACTTTTAATGAAAGTTATTTAAAAGACATATCCTTGCAGATGGTTAAAAATGAAAACTTACCTTTGCGGATAATGAGTAACATATAGGAACTAGTCTGACAATACACAGGAGTAGACTCTTGGTTTCTTGTATAGTACAGTCAACCTAAAATGAGGGAGAAAAAAATAATTATAAAGTATAAAAACTTCATTATCAACCAACATCAAAATACAATCAAGTTACTGTGAAAATGAATTGAAAACATATATAACGTAGCATCCCTTTAAATTAGTAGCTCCTCCTAAGACTTATCATCTTGGAATAATAATCATCATCATTCTATATTTTTCTTGTTGTCGCGGGCAGCGTTCCCTGCGAGTTCCAAGATTTCGGGTTAGGGTTAGGGTTAGGGTTAGTACATGTAAGATAGGGTCCAATAAGAAATTAACCTCCTACCATGGGCCTTTAATAAACTTCAATGTCTATAACAGCAATTTTTTAAAGCCCCACTGCACTACTTATAGCTACTTGCGCCATCTATATAGCAAACAATGTCTAATCGGTACCTGTCGGTACCCCATGATCCCCTTTTTCTTATGTTAATTGAGAGCTGATTTGATGAGATAACCACCTGTCAGTGACCTTGCATGAAGGTCTCATCCCACCTGGCCAAACTAGTGCAGACAGGCTTTAAAGCAACCCCTTCTTTCATACTACAAATTATAAGAAAATTATAATTAACAAACCAATGAAAAAAAAAGGAAAAGATGTAGATGAGGAGTATATATGTAGACAAACAAGAGGAATTAATGAGGAGAGAACAAACAAAATTGAAAGATGGGAATGAGGGGACATAATAAAATGATATCACAAGATGATCTTGATAGCCTAGTCTTTCTTACCTTGTTGAATGTGCTTGATTTGCCGGCTGATGGTGACTTGGTGGTGAAGTTAAGCTGCTGACAATGGGATGGGATCTGTTCTAAGTACATCATAAGTTCACTCCTTAGTTGACAGTCGGGCACCTGCCCTACAAACTCCCGGACTGATCGGAAGAGCTTGTTGCCCTCTTCAGCAAAGTACTGCAAAGAAATTGGCAAAGTAGACAAAGATGGTTTGATAAATTATAAAAACTAAATAAATAATGTATAAAAAAATATATACTGTAAACGCTGTTATTTTTGCGGGATTAATTTTTTTGCGCTGAGCGACCCCAAAACATATTCGCTAGTTCTTAAATTTGCATTGCACGCAATTCAGCTCGTTTAAAACACGCATAAGAAGTCATACTTATATTTTCGCGAGGTCTAAATTTGCGAAATGAATGTACCGCGAATATTCCTGCGTTTACAGTACTACAAAACTTCAGTGGATCATCATCTATATAAAAAAGAAATATTATAATCTTCATCACAAGGCTTCTATCTATTAACAGAAGCTCTAACATCATTAACTTCAACATAATAACTTCATGTGCTCAATGCATCAATTTACAGACTTTTTTCACCAACCATTACCATATAACATCATCAAAATAACCATCATCGCCACAACCAATACCACCCTTAAATCATCACCGCCATCAAAATATCCATTATAACTCTCTTCACAATCTTCTACCACCATGATGACTATCATCATCATCATAGCAGCCACAGACACCATCATCATCACCATTATCATTGGAATGATCATCATCACCACCACCACTTCCACCAACATAATCAACACATTTATTGCAACTACAATTCTCAGTACCATCACCTATCATCACCATAGCAACCAGAAACACCATCACCACCATCATGAATACCATCATCCTCATCTTCTCACCTCTGCTTGTTTGAAGAGATCTAATGTTGTCTTGAGTGACCCCTCTCCTCTCGTGAACATGTACATGGCATAGGCCATGCTGGACATGTTCTTGGCCCTCTTTACGATATCATTCGCTTGGTCCTCCCACTTCTCTGTCTCAGCATCCACCTCGGAGGTCAGCAGTTTGACCTCTAACCCGACCTTTGCAATCTTAGCTTGTTCCTGAAAGAAGAGGTATACATGATGAACTTAAAGCAAGCTCCATCTAGGAAGGATGGAAACAATATTGTAGGAGACAGGGACGTGGAGATTCTCTCAAGCATCCCTATTAAACAGTGTTGGTGGACTCCACTAAGAGCTCTAAGCTCTTCCAAGTTCTTTTTTGGTTTCAGATGTTTTTATCAGTAGGAGTAAGTTTAAACTTCTATGTATGGGCGCTTAACAAATGGCTTTCATGGAGTACTTACTAGTGAAATCCCTTTGAAATGCTTCAGTTGCATTATCATGATGGCATTGAAAGTTATTTTTAATTTTTGGAGAAAAATGAAGCTAAAACACAATCTTTCCCTTTGAATTTGATTGCCTGTGTTTAATGCATGATAGCTTTGAAGGAATTTGTTTGATTTATATGATCATCATGGATGGATATGATAAATTTCATCACAAATACTTTTAGCATCCCAGCTGGTCCCCATTCCTCTCCTGGGTACCGAGTGGCAAATGTTATTTGATGTTTTCCAAAAGGACAATAGTGTTGCTGTTAGGATTTAATCCTAGATTATATGATCAAGAACCCTATGACATAACCATGGAATCGAACCACACCACTGATAGTACCCCAAACATTTTCCAATGGATGCAACTTCCAAAGACAGCTGAAGAATCCTTCATGAGCCTCTTCCTAAACTCCTTGGTGTGTATTCATATATGAGGCTCAAGTTACACCTAGGACCCGTTTCATAAAGCCCTTTTTCAATGACAAATGACAAAAATCAGTGACAAATCTGCTGATAACCAATCAGAAGCAAGGATTTCACTAGCTTATAACAAAAACTGTCATTTGCCACTGCTGACAAGTTTTGTGAAATGGGGCCCAGGTTTCACTTTGTCCACTGACTTATGGAGCACCAAGCATTTTTTTTCTTTAGAAATATTTGTAACAAATATCTGTAACAAAATGAATGTACAAAATGCATAAAATAATGAAAATGGATGTGAAAATGAAAAATCTGATTTGTCATGACAAGTTTTTTATTGATCATTTAGTTCAAGAATTTAGATAATTTTTTAATGATGAAATGAAGAGTTTGACACTTGGCACTCCATAAATCTGTGAACTAAGACTCTTACCACTTAGTCAGAGTTTGAACCTGGACTTAAAATAGTATGATTTTATGAAATCCGACCCTTGTTTCCTTGGATTTTTACCTGAGCGTCCAGCTTGACCGGTTTAGCAGCTTTGACCGTGGTACCGTGTTTCTGTGTGAGTGGATGGGAATAGATATATAGACACACATATGGAATGCAAGATTAGCATGTTAGTGAAATGCAAATAATGTATGTGCTCAGATATCATGAATGCACTTGATAACAATATTACATGGAGAGAAAGTAAGGAGATAATTAAATGATAGATGCAATGAGAGATGCATTGTATAATTGCTCCTTCAGAAGAGAAAAGTGGAAAGGAAAGGTAAAAGTGGATGTAGTAAGGAAGATTAAATTGAAGTCCCTTAGCCATCTTATATAGTTCTGTGACCATATTGTATAGTTCTGGGGTCATTAGGAGCTGAAAGAACTCATCATCAAGTAATGAAAATTAAAATGGTCAGCTGAGAGCCTGAAGGATGCAAACTAATATAATTTTTAAGAAAGGGTTTACAACTCCTTGCTCTCAGCAGACACCAGCCAAAGATCTAATACCAGCCAAAGATTAAAAAATGAGGCCCCAATGTAAATATGAAAGTATAAAGAAAGTCGACTGAAATGGCCAGTAATTTTTTTTTGAAGGACATCATAACTGCACATGAGTACACTATGCAGCAAATGCTTACTGCTAAAATTCATAACTTTATTTACTTATTTATCTATTTATTTAATTGCTTATTCAATCATTCATTTATTTATTTAATTATTTTTTAAATTTTGAATTTTTGGTATTTAGTTAGTAATTCATTCATTCATTTAATCATCCACTTATTTATTTATTGCAGGGGTGGCTTGTTCAATTAACGTATGCAAAACTGCTTCACAAAGGCACCCAGCAGTTTAATTCACTCATCAATATATATCAACGGTGCTGTGTTGATCAGCTCATTAATAGCAGCTCAAACATGAATACTGCAAATGAAAATGTGGATCAATGGAGCTTATGAATATGCCATGAAGCATTTTATAATGTCACTAATGAATTTGCCTCTCTCTCCCACTGAATGCTTGTCATCTCTACACCTATATTAGTGTACAGATCTCTGTGCAGTCCCATATGTGAGGTTCCTTGTACTGAAAGAAGTTATAAGCCACATAAATGTATATTAATCTACACTTCTTTTCTTCATTATTAAGTTCAAAATTAGACTGTCATTACTCTAAATATAAAATCCCCAATATGGCATATTTCAGACATTTTTTGTGTATGAAAACTGAACACTTTGCTCAAAGGCAATTTGAACAAAAGTAAATTTGCTATGGACAAGGAATGAAAAGGTGCATGTATGGACCTGAAATGAAATTTTGTTCTTGGCTAATGATTAAGTGTTGACAAAATAATGTGTGCTTTCATCTTCTAGGAAATTGTAATGGAACACTTCCAGAACCATCTTTGGTGGCAGAGGTAAGAATGGAATTAACACTTGTACGGTAATAGCTGTGGAGCATCAGAAGTTTCAAATCTGATAGGCGTGAGCGATATATAACAACCCACTACTATTATTAAAATTACTATCAATTCATACACATGTCACGCATCACCTAAAAGTACAATTGTTAGAGACTTGGATGCCGATAATTAATGCTGATAGTTAGCTTCCCAATAAGATGTAAAGAAGAAGACATGATGCAAGTCAGTAGGTAATTATATCGGAATATAGAATAAATATGTAATATATGAAATTATCAGGTGACCATGCTGTAAAGTTAATGTGAGATAGGTAATCCTAAAGCTACTAGCATCTTTAGATCTACATGTACTTCCTCATTAATGATCTTATACTCCATTCTTCAACAATTTCTCCTCCTCCTCTTTCTTCATCTTCATCTTCATCTTCATCTTCTTCTTCTCCTTCTCTGTCTTCTTTTTTTCTTCTTGATCTTGTTCTTCTTGTTCTTTTTGTTGTTAGTGGTCTTGTTTTTCTTCTACCTCCTTTTCTTTCTCCCTGTCTTCTTCTTTGCCTTCTTAATTTTTTTTCCTTCTTCTTTTCTCTTTTCTCCTCCTCCTCCCCCTCCACTTCCTCCTCATTATTGGGTAGTTCTTTAACCCTTCATAACCTTCACATTGTTTTTCTTTTCTTCTCTTTTTCTTTCCTTCAGAATGTATATCTCACAAAGAACTGCAGTCCACTTTACAACACAACGAGACCATAGCATTTTCAAATTCTAAAACTACCACTGTATGTACTGCTTGTAAAGCTTCGTTTCTACAAATTGTCTGCATGATGCTGCAGGGACACAAAACTTAAAAATCACCATGACGATTTCAAATACGAAGATTCATACAGTTTCAGAATCGACATGAATCCTGAGCAGGCATGGATTTTCAAGAGAAAAGTACTGATGCAATGGTTAGGATTACAAAGGATTTTCAAAGTAGCACAGTAAGTTCGGGAAATAGGTCACAGTGTGGCATTCAAAACTGCAAATGAAGTCATAAACTGATAAATGATGGTTAGAAATCGACACGGATACATGTATCATTCATACAGATATGACGACAATGATAAAATGATCATGTCATAATTTTAATCACTAGCTTTACAATGTTACAAAGACAACTCAAGAAATCAGGTGGAAATCTCCATTGAAGATGCAAATCAACATGGTGTCATGTAGCATGAGATGATGGTCAATGGATGAGTTACAGTATGCATGTAAAATAAATTATCAGATGGATAAAGATGAGAATCATTACCAACAGAGGATGGGATAAAACTGATGCTGTTTAAAATCACAAAACCCAATCGTATACCTCTTATAACACAGTACCAATAGTCCAATACCAATGTGAAAATAAACCCAAAAGGTGAAACAAAGCGGAATACTAACTCCTTAAAGCCCCACTGCACTACTTATAGCTACTTGCGCCCTCTGTATAGCAAACAATGCCTCATCTGTGCCTGTTGGTCCCCCATGATCCCCTTTTTCTTACGTTAATTGAGAGCTGATCTGATGAGATAACCACCTGTCAGTGACCTTGCAGGGCAGTCTAATTCCCCCTGGCCAAACTAGTGCAGACAGGCTTAAACCCAAGTTTAATGACCTCAAACCAGCACCGGTGTGAAAATCACCCAAAAAAGTGAAATATGGAAGGCTAATTTAGGCTGATAATGACTCCCAATGTATCCTCCCCCAAAGTTTGAATTTGGATACCATTCCAAATATTATGTGGCAAATTAAGATGGATGAAATTAAAGTATAGATGTAAATGGAAGCCGTGAAATTGTGTTGAAGAAATGTTACAGATATATTCTGAAATCTTGATTGTTTCATTTTACAGTTCACAAATGATGTTATATCTCAAATTGCAATATGACTCATGATTAAATGATGAATATCTAATTTATTATATTAAGAGAAGAAAATTCCCAGTGGATGATGATAATAACATTATTGAATATTCACAATAGTTAGATTAAAAGTACTTTTAAGAAAAAGTAGATGTAGTTAGAAGATGAAACTGTAACTGGCCCTTTGAAATGCGTGACTTTCTTCACCATCACAAATATCAAAATAAATGGTTGTTCCTAAAAACAATCCGTATTTCCATCTCTATGGTTACCTTCAGAAAACTGATGTTGTTTCCTTGGTGATTAAATATATGCCCAATCCATTTCAGCGTTAATACAAAATATGACGTTAAACCCATGCTTTCCTGTAGCATGCTGCACCTATTAATCACAAAAATCTAGCATTGTACAGAGTCAAATTGTGAAAAAACAAGAAACTCAGAATAAATAAATACATGTGATGAAAAATGCAGTGTGGCAAATGAGACATGGTGACGACGATGCGTAAATATATATATAAAAAGCAGGTATTGTGGAATACTTACAATATCAGCCTATAAAGTGCAGAGAAATGAACAAAATTTCAAATAAAGTATACATATCAGCGAAAGAAAAATACAAATAATAGCAAACATCAATACAGTACAAGAAATCAACTAATAATAAAACACCAAGACCTGAAAATGCTTTATAGCTGGAAAACACCATTTATAGAACAATTTATATCACATAATTTCTTTGGTGCAGGTAAAAATTTCTAACATTTAAATATTTAAATGAATATTGCCTGTTGTCGAATTGTCTCATAGTGATGAGGTATCAAATAATTATTCTGTTACTTGTATTAGGTTGAACAGGGCGTTGCATTTTTTGTGATCTTGAAGAGGCTATTTATACATATGAATAAATACATTAATCATATTTAGAGATTTATACAGAAGAGGATAGCTAGCCAGTAGGAAAGGTCAGGATAGGTGATGTTTGGATTTTACAGCTTTATAATTTTGCAGAAGAATATTTGAAAAATAAATATAGAAATATTTTAAGTTATCTAGATACTTTACAGCCAAACAATATAGAGAATATATTGTATTGAACAGATTTTTCAGAAGGAATGAGGCTATGCATGCAAGCTCCAAATTATTCATATGGGGTATGCAATAAGAATAGAGAGGAACCTAACTTCATCCCAAACAATTTTGTTTCAGTTCACGGCTCTCCCGATATATATATATATATGTATTTTTGAAGAAGAAGAAAAAAAAAAGGGAGCTTTGTGCGGACAAAAGCAACAATCACAACAAACATAGACAGAAAAAGTATATTTGCTACAGAGTATATTAGCAAGAAGAGAGATAACACACAGAAGCAGGGAAGGGGAAGCATTGATTGATGCTGCATTGTAATCTTGAGATCTCTTGTCCAAAAATGAAATCTGACAAATGAAATTTCTCTCTCAAAATGTGTAAAAGAAGTCCAGGGGGTGTTTCACAAAGACTAAGATCGAATTTAAGTTGGACTTAACTATGGCAGGCCATTCATTCCACTGTTTAATTTCACCAGTTACCGGCATCGGTCTCTCAAGAGACATACAAATCATGGTCACAAATCTTCAGCATTTATATTTTTTGATAATTCATTATTGAAGGATAATTGTGAGACCAAACATTGGCACAAATGGCCTGCCATAGTTAAGTCCAACTTAAAGTCGATCTTAGTCTTTGTGAAACACTCCCCAGGTAGGACTGTTCCTGGTGGACATAATGTCGTCATATTTAAACATGATAAATATACCAATCGGAAGAAAAAGAAGGTATGAGCCACGTGCATGCAAACAAAGCATTATGGCATAGTTTCCACGCACAAAAACCCTTGTCGGTCATTGTGTGTAACAGTGTCTGCAATATGAGACTACAGTAGGCTCTCTAATTTAGCCGTTTTTGGAATTGTGGTAAAGTGTCACATAAGGGTCTGTGCTTGCAGACTACAAGTGGCCTGGGCTACAATGAAAGAGAAGGACAAAGACGGGGGAAAGTGATAAGACCAACAAAACAAGAGATAGCTTACCCCTGGCCTAGGAAGAGAGAGATAAACTTGTTTGTTGTCTGGAGAAAGAAAAAATAAATGTGTTATAGAAGTTGAAATTAATTTACATGTGAAAGAAAATATAAGAGAAAAGAAGTAATACATAAGTAAATGTATGAGAAATGCATAAGAGAATATTTCACCACAAAAGGACAAGCTTAGAGAGTAGTGTTTCTCACAGCCATAGAAAATTAAACTTATCCTCTTTATTTTTTGAAGAAATAACTATTTCTTTTAATTCATTGATAACAAATTGATATTACATAGTCACATATATCAGATTGTGATAAATTTGATTGATTATATAATGATTGAGTAATGGCAATAAATCATGTACAGCCTACATATCAAGACTTTAATCTTTCAGCACAAATTGAGGCAATTATGGAGAGTTCATGTAATTCACTAGATATAACAATGCAAGATGCAACTGAACTAATGCTATTTATCGGCATAAAAAAAAAAGTTAAGTTCACGCTCTCACTTGTTTTGCCAACGCAGTTGTCGTTGACCTCCTTGACCAGTGTGCTAAGGTCGTTGATCTGAATCTCCCAGGTATCGGCAAAGACGTCAAGATTCTCTCTGGCTATCTTACTGTTGTGGTTCATTGCTAGGGTGATCGCTGCACCCGTTAACTGCATTTGAAATAAAAATGGAAAGAATAATAACCATGTTTATATTGTGCACATTACCCTGACTTTAGCTTAGCTACCCTACAACACAGTCCTGAAGTACTGGCAACTCTGAGTAACACTGCTCTGAATTTTTAGCTGCAATTATAGACAATGGTACTATTATGTCTTGAATGGATTACTGATACACACAATTTTTTTCCTGGTCTTGATTGGCCCCCAAAAGGGCAATATAACTCAAGCATTATTGTAAGAAAAGCACATCTATCGTATTTGAGGTGAGAATTAGAATATCTTGAAACCAGTAGCTAATCAGTTATTTTCATTTTTTTCTAATTTGAATTCACCAAGTCAAGGTCTACCAGAAATATTTTTTCTTTTTCTGGAGAGGCAGAAAAGTTTTTGTAAAAATGTCAAACATAACTACAAAAATAAATTTGATGGTATCGCTTAGAATGGTATCATGCAATTTAACAATGACTTTCTACATTTCATTTAGGCTTTCTCCTATTTTGTGAATGAGAAGTCCATCCCAAACCAGTGGTCAATTCTCTGCCCACTTACCTGTGTATCTGATGTGGCTATACTATTCTCTGCATGGTCACAACTTATGGTCAGCGGAGCTAGTCTGGACACATGGCCAAGTAATCTACATACCTGCATCATGGAAAAGAGACACAAATATTTGAATTTAATAAATTATCCTTTTAACAGAAATACAATAGAAGTACACAAGCTTAGTGTAATTTGCAATAAAACCCTATACCTCATCCCCCTAAAAAATAAACAGCTACATAGTTAAGGGTTGTTTCAGAGCTTATGTCGTACAATGACAAAAATAGCTATAGTTTTTCTTCCTTTGTTCCATTCAGCTTATTAATTCTTTCATTTGGTCAGCATAATCATGAAATCAATAATGAGTTACAGTGTATACGTCGTGTTGCCAGATTTGTCTTCAATAATTATAACTGAACTGCTAGTGTCACTGACAGTCCCTGGAACATCGACGTGAAGTTGCAAGACTTGCTCTCATGAAGCAGATCCAGAGTGATCAATCTGCTATCCCAAAGACCCGAACACCTCTTGCTGTTACTACATCCCGTCGTTCGTCAACCAGCAATAGCCAACATTTGAAACACACATATTGCAGGACAGACTTTATCGATTCTCCTATTTCCCTCGTACGTGCAAGGACTGGAATAACTTACCCCGGTATCTGATATCAATTGATTCCTTTAGGTCCCACGTGCTAAAATTCCTGAAAGATCGTTTTTAGTCCATGACCACGTGCCTCGTTTCCATGTCTTTATATGGACTAACAAGTCTGCCGACACGTAAAGAAGAAGAAGTATCTCTATGTATTTCCAACATTGCTAAACAGCATGTCAGTGACACATTTAAGTGCAAATGGACGTACATAAAAATGGAAAAGCCCAAAAGAAGATAAAAAGATGGTCTTACTTCTCTAATTTGGTCAGCATGATCATGGAATCTAACGGTAAGCTGTTGGACTGCTTCCACCTGTCCCTGGAGGGCCACCTCCTTCAATTTATGGATGGTCGTATGGTCATCACCAACCTTGAACACTTCTGATGCATGGTCTAGGGCTGTGTGTTGAAGCTGACAAGGAAAGATTGAAGACATAGATACATATTATTACATTGATATTGCATACACATCAATCCCAAGGGATGCTTAAGGTGCCTGCCAAGTACTACTACAGTCAAACCTGCTTTAGTGACCACCTGTCTACAATGACCACATTTCTTGTTTTCCATGAAAATGGTTTCTTGTTGAAACATGCACTAAAGGAACCTGTCTACAAAGACCACCTGTCTACAAAGACCACTTTTTGTATTTCCCTTGTTTGGTCTTTATAGACATGTTTTACTGTAAACATCTATCGCAACGGGATGACTAAGGTGCCTGCACAGGACTACTATTACCATGGTTTTAGCTAAACTACCTAAGATGCTGAGAGCATTTGAGGATTTACTTCCTACCAGTGATTTGTACTGAATGTACTCCTGGATTGAGAGTGGCAACGAAAAAAAAGATGATTGTCTTGCCAAAGGACGTTAGAGCCACAGCTAGGATTAAAACCATGAACCACATAATCCACTGTCTGGTTACATATCCATTAACACCTCTTATTAATACCATGCTGAAGATCCTGTGAGGGAGTCTTATCTCCAATTATCAGGCTAATTGCAAAGAACTGACTGCTCAAACGTTAGCAATGCTATCTCTACAGGCTTTTTACCGACTATATTTGGGTGATCGAGTCTTCAGCAACCGTTAATGCTTCCCCTGAAGATGTCAATCTTTAGAATAGCTAGCTAGCTTTGGATACGTTTCTCACCTGCTTCTTGAGATCTGAGATAGACTTGACCATCTTGACCACCAGGACTTCAAGCTCATCCTCCTGCCTGTCTGATGGATGCTTGTCCTACAAGGAGAGAAGAGTGAAGAGATGGAGAATGAGAGAGAGAGAGGGGGAGAGAGAGAGAGAGAGAGAGGGGGAGAGAAAGGGATGATGGAGAGAAAGAGAGAGAGAGAGAGAGAGAGAGAGAAGAAGAGAAAATAGAAGAGAGAGAGGGATAGAAAAAAGGAAAATAATGAGAGAACAGAAGAGAGAGGGAGGAGAGAGGGATAAAAAGAAAGGGGAAGGAAAGAAAGAAAGGGGAAGGAAAGAAAGAAAGGGGAAGGACAGAAAGAAAGGGAAAGGAAAGAGAGAGAGAGAGAGAGAAAGAGAGAGAGAGTGGGAGAGAAAGGGAGGGGGAGGGGAGGTAGATGAAGAAGAAAGATACATGTAAAAGAATGGATATTGATAATAAATTGAATTAAGAGAGGGAGAAAAGATATAAAGAAAAAGAGAGAAAATGAGATTAGGGGGAGGGGGGGAGGATTAACATAATAGAGAGGGGGCGATAAGAGAGAGAGAGGAAGAGAAAAATGTGAGGACGGTTGAGAGATAACAGGAAAGAAAGGAGAATAAATTAGAAATAATGATGAGAAAATATAAATAGAACATCAGAGTCAGATAAAAAATTACAATCCCCAAAAAGTATTTTCTATGTATTTACCTTTTCTGCAAAACTGAACGAGGGAATCGTTATGAATAAAACAGAAAGAGAGACATTTTAATGACGATAAATGGCAAAGATATATCATTTGATGGATGGGTAAAAGTTCTATGTGTTTCCAATGAGGCAATGTGAGAAAAGGTGGGTGAATTAACCATACCTATTTGAATTTTGCTTCAGGTTAAATAATTTCTCATATTTTGTAAACAAAATATAAAAAAGTTTATGTCTGCCATAAAGTCAAGGAAAAGAAAAAGAAATGCAACTTCCCTGTGAAATGTACATTAAATTCCAGATAGATCTTTTGCATCTTAATTCTTAAGCACACAGGCTTATACCTGCATTAAAGTTAAAGCAAAAACCGAGATTGTATACCGGTAATGAGATTTTCATGAAATTCAGCTTTTGATATACCATCTGCAGCTTTCTTTGAAAGCAAAGGGACATGCATGTATCTAGACTGAAAATGCATGAGGCACAGAAACTTTCACTTTCAGTGGAACATATAAAAGGAAACAGAAAAGGAACTTTGTAAAAAAAAAATAGTTGGAATATTAGCATTTAAGCCATCTGTAAAATTGAGAGGTTTCTAAAGATAGATATAGAGCTCAAATGAAGCAATTAACAAGCAGTAAAGTTTGTCTGTTCGATTACTTTTCTTACAAGCAAGCAAGGTGGAGAGGAAATTAGAGGGAAGTCATTTCCTAGATTTCCAAGACCTAGGGGTTATTTGTCAGGGGCGTTCTCACAAGATGATCTCAACGCTTTCCAATACGTTTCTCAAATAACTGTTACATGTAACAAAAAATCTATATTGCTTTCAAAATATCTCTGGGGCAGTGCTCTCATTTGCAGGGGCAGATGCAGGGTTTTGTAAAAGTGGGGGCAAAATTACCCCCACCCCCCAAAAAAAAGTAAATTAAATTGTAGGTTCATCTTAGAAGAGGGGCACATTTTACTTTGTGTACTTAAGGTCAATGAATGACACATTGGTTTGAAATGGGAGACACTGGTGGATTAAGGGGGGGGGGGGGGTTACAAGTATCGGCCAATGCCCTACCCCCCCCCCCCCCCAATTCGCCAATGCTCATTTGGTCTAATACATTTCTAATTACATGTGAACAGGTATTTGTCATTGGGCGTCCATCGGGGCAGTTCTCATTAGGGGTATTGAATTTTTTCCTCAAGCCTTCAGGGTATCAAAACATTCCTTGTTGTTCTAGCTGTCTTGGGGTGCTCATACAGTTCATTTAACACCGCATGGCCATCATTCTTCACACCGGTCAACACGTATTACCTACTTACATCTATCAGACTATATTAAACCTCCTTCAGGGGGCCATGTAATTCTTTCCCGATCCCTACGGGCTAGAAGCTCAGGATTAAACCAAACTTACACCCCTTTTGTGGGATAGTCCTTACCCCAAGTACGAATGACAAACATTAACTAATACACAAACCCAATTTAATTTTGTCTAAATACTTCAAGTTATTAAAGGCACCTATTCAAAAGATAATACACCCCAAAGTTGTGATAAATTTATGTTCCATGATATATGCTCCTGCGACATTTGCTCCAGATAAAATTCCTACACTAATGGAATTCTTTACTTGAACCCTGTACCAAACACTATACCTAACCCTAATCCAAATCCTAATCTATCTCAATTCTAATCCTAATCCTACCTTTAAGCCTAAACCTTATATCTTTGGTGAGATTGATAGCCTAGAGTGATTGTGATCAGAAAAAATGTTCAAGCACTTTGGCGCAACCTAATTTTATCAAAAATTAAATTATTTGTCAAAATCTAGTTACGGTTTGAAAACACTAACAATAAAACGGCAAGTTGGAACACAGCAATGTATTGATTACTGATGAGATTGGTGCATCCGATAGAGAGATTGGGGACGGGTGAAAACACATGTCAGACATGGACCATCTATTGCTCAGATAGCTACATGACATGGAGAATGAGGGAGGAAACATCACATATCCAACGAGAGGAAATTGGGCAGGTGTTCACATATTTTCAGCGAGGAAGTTGGAATAGATATAAAAATGTAATAGGTAACCATATCTATGTTTACCAAGGATGATGGAAGACAAACGCAATGAAGCTATTTATGGTTCAGTGATTGTGCCAATATGTGTTTTTAACCTTTTCTAGTATCATTGCCATTACTTTTTCTCAGGGATTTGTTTAATAGGGGGCAAGATTAATGAACAACCAACACTCTTGGAAATTCATGAAAGCAATTCCATCTCTGTCAAATACTGTGCAAGTTTGTTCTACATTTAAGACTATCATTATTGACTCATGTGCATTATCACACTATTACCATAGTAATATAAAGTCACAAGATGGCCCTTTCACATAAGGTCAGTATTCTCTCTCTATGTTCATGTCAAGTATACACCGTGCATGTAGGCACAATCTCTTTGATTTTGAACAATATTTTCATCTTTTTCAGATATTGCGCATTGTATTGTATGTGTGTTATTGTTCTGCCATGGTCATTGAGTGCTATTAGATTAGCCTTTCCCCTTTCACATGTGGTCAGTATTGACTCTCTATGTTCAAGTGAAACTTGTATCTAGGTAGAATCTTTAGGTTCATGTCTGACGTTTTCATATTTCTCAAACATCATGCAAGTCATTTAACATTTCAGTATTTCCATCTTTTTCAGATATTGCGCATGTCCACATTTCTGACTTTCATCATTGACTTACGTGTGTTATCGTTCTGCCATGGTCATTGAGTGCTGTCAGATTAGCCCTACCCCTTTCACATAGGGTCAGTATTCTCTCTCTGTGTTCGTGGGAAGTGTAGGCCGAGTCGGTGAAGTCCTGTGTGGTGTCGACGAGGAGGTCCATGGCTAGCTGCATCTTTGTTCTTGTCGGTTCGTCCGCAAGAGTTACCTTGGAGGTTTCAACCAGGTCCTGAGACGGAAGTAGATTATTCAAATATAACTCAAATTCAAATGAGAAAATAGCAAGATGTTGATTATAGGGTTGTACAAGCCGCTTCTCACAGATCAACCTAAAGCTTTATTTTTATTCTACAGATCAGCATTGGACCACTATCATAGGTTTTTACTTGGCTTTGCATTATTAAAAGAAACACAAATTAAGTGCCTGTATAATGTGCATATGAGCCAGTAATGTACAGCAGTCAGCATAATCACGTGACCAGCGCATTCTATTTATATCTAGCATACTTACAGTAACCCAACTTAAGTCCTTTCCATGGTGGGACTAGATAATTAAATATAATAAATCCTTAATGATACAAGAACTTTACTAGACCCACTACTGAACTATCTAAGAAGTCACTGCCTCCTATTTCAAAGAAACCTGCTGATATAGAGTTGTATTCTGTTTATTTTGCTGTCTGTATGAAAAAATACGCATAAAAAGAGACCAGTCACACTCTCTGCATGCAGTACGTAGAAACAAACAGAACACCAATACTTACATGTAACTCCTGCATGATACTGTGCATGTTAGGCCACGATGTAATGCCGTTAGGGGAAGAGTGCGAGGAGAGGCGCTTGTTGTCGTACTTGTCGTAGATGATGTCGTTCACGTTGGACAGAGCTTTTCTCATGTTGATGAAGACTGAGTCACGCGTCTTCTTGGCTGGATCACATTCTGGATGTCTAAGGCACGTCTGGTGAGGATCGGAATATAAATGGGATTAAAATCAAATGGGATTAAAATCATATCAATAATAATAATGATAATGATAAAAACGTTACTTATAAAGCGCTTAACACCGAAGTCTCTAAGCGCTATAAGTGGAATTGGGTATTGGTTAGTGTGCACAAACAGACTCTATTCTGACATATATCCAAACACTAAAGCCAAGCCGATATCACTTTAAAAACAGATCGGCACCCTCAACAGTTCACTCCAAGATATCATTGTTAATAATAATAATAATAAAAAAAAAAGTTACTTATAAAGCGCTTACCACCGAAGTCTCTACACGCCATAACAAACAAAATAGACTGATAAACAATTACATATTAAACAAAACAAAAAAAGTGCAAATTAACCTACAAATTACAATGCATATGAAAAACACATCAATGTGAACAAAGTAACTTAATCATCAAAAGCAATTTTGAATAAATGTGTCGAAAGACAAGTTTTTAACTGGTTAACAGTTTGACAATTTTTGACATTTAAAAGTTGTTGCCTACAATGAACCTGTTAAACAGACGGACACTTTTATTTTTCTGTTTACAGTTTTTAGAACTCTGACCCCCCCCCCCCACCCCTCCCAAAGAAAAAAAATGTTTCTATGAACAAACACATTAAACAGGAATAAAAAAAACATCAAAGAGAGGAATTTGACGTTCATGTAGGATAGCAACTCGCCCACAGACTTAGGCTGAAAAAAGGGATGACATTTCCCAATTTTTTCTCTCTGATTTCCAAGAAAAGGTGGGAACTTTGCATTTTGTTGAGGATACCTTCTCCTTCCTTACCTTACATGATGTCAGCAGCATTGTGGTAGACTTCTCTAAGGTTGATCGGGTGCACGCCATCTTGGCTTTTGCTCTCTCATCTTTTAAATCCTGAAAGAAATAAATGATCAAACACCAGTCACACCTAACAATCTGTCTTTTCTTGGCAGATATATACATTAAATGAGCAAAACTAAATAATGAATGGAAGAATGCACTAATAAAGTGAGGAAAAATTGATGTAGTAGCCACCCCACCCCCCCCAAAAAGGGTACATATTTACAGACACAAATTTAAATATTGTAGATGCAGTTACAACCTATTAGCTTCAGTTCTGACATGAAAAGGTATTAATGGTATAAAGACTTTGAAAACGACAAGAAAAAATACAAATGGCAATGCAAAGGAGAAAGAAAGAAAGAGTGACATAGAAAGAGAGAGTGAGAAGATTTAAATGAATGAAAGAAAGAGAAAAATGAAGGGGGAATGGGAGAGAGAGAGAGAGAGAGAGAGAGAGAGAGAGGGAATGGGATAGAGAGAGATATTGAGATAGCTGGGAGGGAGGGGGAAATAGAAGGGACAGAGGAGAATCAGACAGAGGAGGGGATGTAGAGAAGGAGAGAGAGAGAGAGACAGACAGACAGAGAGAGACAGAGAGAG
The DNA here is from genome assembly GCF_000002235.5 of Strongylocentrotus purpuratus. Classification (NCBI taxonomy): domain Eukaryota; kingdom Metazoa; phylum Echinodermata; class Echinoidea; order Camarodonta; family Strongylocentrotidae; genus Strongylocentrotus; species Strongylocentrotus purpuratus. Next base: position 33,079,132 of record NW_022145613.1, on the reverse strand, counting down.
ACAGAGAGAGACAGAGAAAAAGAAGAAAGAGAGAGAGAGAGAGATACTGAATAAAAGAGCAATTTATATTTACTATTTGTCTATCTCCTGTTAGATGAGCTAGTTCCACCATTTCTCGGCCAAACTGACTGAAGCATTGAACAAACTCTGTGAAACTCCTCGTCTTGTCAATACGCTCTAAGCTGTTTGAAACCTAGAAAATAAGGAGAAAAGATATGATATTCAATGAGCTTTATGATATTTTCAATTTTTTATTGCAAACTTACATTCTGATTTATTGCAAAATTGTTCAGGAATATCATTTAAAGTCACGTCCTGCCCACGTGTTGAACCTATGCCCTGTTTCTGAAAATAACAACTGTCACAGATTTATAATAAATGTGCACATAAACCGTGGCAAACAATGCAATTAATTCAGCTGCTCAAATCAATCATTTCAGAATCTACTTTTCATTGAAAACAAGTTTTATGAATCAGAGCTCATTTCTGATTTTCATTTACATCAAATGAGAGAAATCTTCAATTCTAAGCAGCTAGAATGCCACAGTCACATACCGATACTTCACAATAGAATCCAGAGATGATGGGAATTGAATAAATGCTTAAATATTTCCATGGGAATTTGATAAGTACATATTTTGATATTTCGACAGCAATTCAATATTAAGTTCAAATAGACTCATGAGATCAAGAGACAGACCACATAGAACTTGGGATGAAACAATGGCAGAAGAGACTGCTACATTTTATCTTTGTTACCTTATCTTTGTAAAAAATAAAGCCCAGAAAAAATGTCAGACCCTCCCCTTGCCATTTGTTTAATTTGAAATACTGTTGATGAAAAACAGCAACAACCAAACAAAGAAAAGCACACATCTTAATGTAGATACTTACCCTATTTCTGGACTGCGATATCTGCTTGATAACAATCTTGTCGGCCATCAACAAGACCCTTGTAATGGCCGATAGAAGACCTCGGGCTGCACGAACCATGTTACCCTTTCCGGCTGGGCTGGTCATCTGTCCCGTCGCATCATATGATACATCAGTCAGCTTGGCAATGTTACTTCCTATATGTAGACAAAAACAAAAAAATGACAAGATTAATGGATTTGATAAAATCGTTCTTTAAAAGAAAAATCAAAAGGTAACCTTGCAAGAATTGAATATTAATAATAATAATAAGTCAATTTATTTAGCACAGCCACTTCATGAATATACTTTACTGTGCCCAATACAAGGTATCAGATTATTACCCCGGCTGTAGCTAAGCTGCCATAATAAGATGCTAAAGCAATAAGGGAATTTCTTCCTACCGGGTAGTACCCATTTGCTTCACCTGGGTGGAGAGTAGCAAAGGTAGATTCATGTCATGTCGAAGGACATTAGTGTCGCTGCGGGACTCAAACCACGAACCATGTGATCCACAGTCCCGTGACGTATCCGCTAGACCACGACAACTCTACTATACTAATACAGTAGTCTTGCATACTAGTGTAACCGATTAAGGGGTATACCTCCTATTTATTTATTATTTCATAGAAATGTACCCCACTTCATAAAGTAATCCTGTTAATTGGGTAAAACATGCCTCATCAAGTCTTACCCCAGTTGTATGGAGAGTACTGTTAGGAGCCAGAAGGGTGTCAAATTTGTATTATAAGATATGAACTAATGCCCTTCTGGCTCTCGGCACATATCATGCCGTGACACAAGTAAAGTACACTTCATCTGCTGGGAGTCCAAAGAGCATTGACTTGTACACTTTGACAGAGATTTATTAAACATCCTTCTGATTCTGAGCCGACACCTTGCACTAGTATGTGACATGGATTTAACGCCCTTCTGGATCTGAACTGACAACATACATGAACTTTCAAGGGCACATTCAAGTGCTGACAAGCAGGTATGATGTGTAGTAGCCTCTAAAAAGCCTTGAAATGTCAAAATAGAGGACTTTGGAAATATAAATGTCTACTTGGCTAATAATTGACAAGGGGAGTGTACTTTATATATCCAAAGTAAAGTTAATGTTAGTTGTTTTCTTTCCTTTCCTCGGGTGAATAAAATTGAAGGAAAAAAGTGTTTCAAGATCTTAACAAGTCCTCACGATGTCTGAAGAAACTCAAGAGTAAATACAAATTGTCAAGATAGGAAGAGTAAAAGAAAGAAAGTAAAAAGGATGGGGAGGGACACAGAAAACAGAGAGACAAAGAGAGAAATAGTGAGAGAAAGATACAGGAAAAGAGAAAGAGGGAGGGAGGGAGGGGTGGGATATAGACAGCATAGGAGCATGATCAATCTGGAATTCTATAACGAGCAAAGCAAATATTTGAAGGTTTCTCATTTAATCCGCTACCAGGAAAAAAAATATGGGAGGGAGAAAACAAGAGAGAAAGAGAGAGAGGGGGAGAAAACAAGAGAGAGAGAGAGAGAGGAGGGGGGGGGGGGAAACAAGAGAGAGAGAGAGAGAGAGGGGGGGGGGGGAGAAAACAAGAGAGAAAGAGAGAAGCAGAAAGAGACAGAGAAACATATACCGGTAAACATAGACAGAAAGTGAGTAGGTGACAGAGAGAGATAAGGTGACATAGAGAGTGACAGAGAGAGAGAGAGAGACAGTCCACAAGAGAGACAGAGACGGAGAGAGACAGAGAGAGTGACAGAGGGAGACAGAGAGACAGACAGACAGACAGAGAAAAGTTGGTCAGAGTCAGAGACACAGAGAGAGGGACAGAGAAAGCTAGACTGACAGATAAGTCTCATTTTTATGAGAGAAAAAAAATCAATAAACATCACATCAGAAGTGGGTTAGAATGCTCAGCAAAATCAAATTAATCCGAAGAATTTCAGCAATGATGAGCATTTGGTGACAGACTCTCAAAAGAATGCTGTAATGTAATGCACCTGTCATGAATTTTCCATTAAATTATCATCTACAGACCGTATGAAAGCTTTTTACTGGCTTCAACAGTAATCTATGACTAACACATTGAATCTTCATAAAGTCAACCCTCCAAAAAATTGTGAAAATATTGTCTTTTGAGGAAAAATTCTTCAGATTTATTTCCCTCACTTGATAGTTACAGAATAAAATCTAATCTATTCACATGTGAAATCATTTCACATCTCATCTTTTTCTGGTAGATACCCTAGTCACATTGGCAAACCAACTCCTGATTGACTCCAAACGAACCATTCAGGGTTAAGTAAATCTTTTCCGACTTGTTATCTGTCTGCAGTTGGCCTTTTTTGCTGTGACTGGAGTGCAAAAAGGGTTTTGTAAGTTTAATACAACTATTCTTTTTGTGTGAATATTCATATTGATAAATTACACTATTAACAAAATTGCAATGATCCAAATCACTCCCTTTATGTGAACAGGCCTATCAAATCCAGTATCAAACATAGCCGACAAAACATCCAACATGTATCTGATTTAATGATGAGGGACCCTTAAGCGGTGCGGACAATTACATCCCAAGACCGGATCTGCGTATTCCCCCGGTTCCGCCTGCCCCGCGGACATAATGTATCTCACTTTAATCAACTAATCAATGCCAACCGGTACAGGAAATGATGCGTCGACGGTCTAGATGGTCTGAATGGCCAGTAGATCGTGTGAACATAACCGGTTAAACTGGTACCCAATGCAACTTAAGGCTGTGATGTGTATAACATTTTTCTATAAATACCCACTTTTTCTGTAATTAAAGCCAACTGATGCAGGAAATGTAGCATAGTTAGCCTGACTGGCCAGCATTAAATATGAACATATCTTCTAACATTGATACCCATCGTCCCTAAGTATGATTTATGTCAATTTAATAGTTTTTCTGAACAGATGTTATTTTTTCTTCCTGTGTAATCAACTAATATATCAACAGAACTGATATAAACTATGCTGCTCTGACTGGACAGCACAGTGTGAACGTATCCTTTTGCCTTAGGTATTAATGCCACTCAAGAACACGATGTGTTCACATTTACAAGTAATCTATTTTTCACAATCGTATGACAGGCCTTAAATTTCGTCATTTTTAGGGCAAGGCCAGTTTGGCCTCGAGTACCTCATATTTTTAAGGGCACCAAGGCCAAAATATTTTTACAAAAAGGGCATCGAGGCCAAAATATTTTACAAAAAGGGCATCGAGTATGAGGCCAAAAAAATTGATTCTATTTTTGTTAGATGTCATGTGTATTTTATGAAACTTGTGCAGGATCAATTTCCCATGACTTTTAGCACCAGCTTCTTCACAGAATGTATAGAGGTCTACGGTACATACAAACAAGCAGGCGCGTAGCCACACGGGGGGGGGGGGGGGTTATTTCCAGGATCGGTTGAAATTTTGTAGACCCCTTTTTTTGACCTCGATCGATTACATGTATGTGCCCCCCCAAACACCAAACTCTGGCTACGCGCCTGCAAACAAGGCGGCGGCCCGCAAGCCTTAGATTTAGCAGCCAGGAGCAAGGGGCAATTTTTTTTTAAAGTTGCCCTTTGCCACGGGAATTTACCAGAGCAAGGGGCAATTTTCCAAAAACAGATAGGCCGCTTATCTAATCATAAGTTCAAAGAGAGTCTACAAATGTTAATTTCATAATGTGAATAGATCGAACGATCAATTTAATAATTTTTTAATCTTAACAATATGAACAGGAAAGATTGATTAAGAACATCAAACTTGCACATTAAACAGTATTTTAAAGTAACTAAAAATATTGATGAGCAAATGAATAAATAAATTGTCAATTTCACAAACATCGAAAGTCAGAAGGACTTAATTGGCAAGTTTACCGGGCCGGGTATTCAAAATCAAAATCGCACCTCACACACAAACCTTACGCCACTCTCTCGGTAGTAGGAGCAAATTGGAAGAAATTATCTTTTTAACTGTTGTATAGAAAGGTCTACATAGGCCTAACTAATGCAATAAGATGTAAAAATTGTCCTTATAGACATTCGACAGCTATAAGTGCCACGCTCAGCTCAGTTGCGTAACGTGCATTCACGAAACCAAAATCGTTCCTCGCACACACACTCTCGCCACTTTTGGTGGGAAGCTGTCGGGCTGGAAGTTTGCCAGCGAAACCGATGCACCCTCGGAATTTTACCGGGACTCGAAACGTTCGTCTTGGGAAGCTGGCGGGGTAGCTTTTTGAAGCGAGGTCGGCTGGTGGCAAAATGAGAGTAACTACGATCGAGAACATCGTAGGTGTTCTTAACTTATTAATAAGATCATTCTAAATTCTATTTGAGATAAAATAATAAACTAGGCCTACAAACAAACCTCGACAGATCTCTAATGACTATTTGAATGCTTGTTTATTTCTCCATTTGACGATTTGTTTTCTTGATCCTGGCCTTCGATTTGTACGTACGTGCGTGCGTCAACAGCATGCACCATATGCATATCCGATCGCATAATATGAACGTACGTACGTGCGCTAGCGCATTGCCTATATAATAACAAAGGGCGCATTTTCACGGCACTTGCGCCTTATTAAAGCACTAAATACGAAGCTAGAAGAGAGCTCGTGGGCGGCAAACTGTTCGTGATTCGTGTATTTTTACTGTTCTAATAATTTATGGGCGCATTTTCACGGAAAACACTTGCGCCTTGCCGTCTAGTTTTAGATGATTATGGGCGCAATTGGTGGTTTTATGTGCGCAAATTTAAAATAAAAAGGGCACGTCCAGTTGGAAAAAAAGGCACGTCGGCCAGTTTGAAAAAAAGGGCACGGCCTTTTTGGCCGTGAATATATCTTTTTTTGGGAGGGCACCGCGGCCAGTCATAGGGGCATCGACGGCCTGGCCGTCGATGGCCGTCGATTAATTTAAGGCCTGGTATGACTTTATCTTCAGTAGATATGAACATCCCAAGAATGTTTACAAAAACGACATGTTTACGAAACCAGTCATTAGTATTTCAACCACCTCAAACCGCTGCTGCGTACTACAACAATTTGTGTATTGTAACTTAATACAGAAATTGGAAGCAAACTACCTTATCTAATTTTTGGTTTGCGGCTTCCCTTCTGAATAGGCCTTTATACATCTAGAATATTGAATGAGCAAAGCATTTTAAATAACAAACAACACATGCAATTTACATGTATTCAAAGAAAGTCTGGACAAATACTTCTTGCTCGTCTTCAATTGTAGTTTACATGTACATTCCTTAAAGAAACACAGTTTTGACTGGATTGGGAAAATATTTTTAGCTTGATTTCTAAGAATTGTTGATTACAAATTACTGGTGACAAAAGCCGTGCTCTATCTACACCATTTGCCATGCGTATCATGTGTCTGGCAAAAGAGAAGAAAACAAAAATTGTTTCCCCTGTTGATCAGATGTCTTAATTGTTAGTTTAATTGCTGAAATAAAATCTTTAACAATTCGGATAATGTACCAACTATACACTCGACATTGTGTTGCATGGATACACCGGTAGTAAAAAAACAAACGATAAAAACTTAAAACTTTTTCTCAAAATGAATATTCATCATCTGCACATCCTTGTGCCAGACCATATCTTTAACAATTTGGATGAGGTACCAAGTGGATGTATAGTCAAAGAATGGTCAACTTCAAAATAATTCTTTCTCAAGATGTATTCATCATACACACATCCTTGGACCACACAACAATATATAGCACACCATTGGACTGGATCTCTTAACCTGCAAAGCTATATAAACCCATTTGATTGCGCTCTAATCAGGCATGATTCTCAAACATGATTCGGCGCTGAGAAAAAGAGCCAGGTGATGCAGCCATTCAAAGCTGTGAAGTTGGATAAAATGCAATTTGTCATGCCATCCTGGAGCTCCAAACCAATTGCAAAAGAAGTGCCTGCACCTCGTAATTGAAATCATCTATGGTTCATCAAACATGAAACATTTTTCGCACATGTCTGCCCTTCATGTTTCTGCCGTGCTCCTTCAACGTTCGTCCGTCGCACACTTCTTAAAGGTGCACGGGCTGTTTAGTAAATTGGAATTTCTTGGAATGACTGTCACGGTGCTCATTCTCTATTGCTCTGGGAGGTTAGATCTATTTAAATTGAACCTAAATGTCATTGCACCACTGGGAAGTCATGATGTAACAACTGTTTAATAGTTGGTCTCTTTCCAAGATTGTAATTACTGCTGCTCACAAATATCTCAGTGACTCATTGTTAGGTTACCTTGTATATTTATGATTACACACGTCTATTGTATGAATACTGTATCCTGAATTTAATGAATGCATTATCTTTAAAAACAGATTTAGGAGTTCAGCTTTTGGCTGCCATGAAATTGAAATAAATAACAAATTTCAATCCAATTCCAAGTCAAAAGTTATTTTCATAATTTACATGAAGTTAACACACATTATGAAGAAACACTAAATTTGCCCAGAAGAAGCCATGAAAGAGAGTTTTATTCATATGAAAACCAATATATTGCCCTTTAATGTGCCGACACCATTATTCAGGTGAAAGTCCTTCTCTGCCTTGACAAAAGCAAGCTGTCTAAACAGAATATGGAAAGACAACATTACGTCCACACTTGCGGAAAGTTTGTTAACCTTCCCAGGAGATTTTCACTCCTCTAGGAAAATCGTCGGCCATTCACGTAACTGTTTTTAGTCAGAAAAAATTTCTATCAATTGAAAATTACAGAAGGAATATAAAGTTCTTGCATGTATTCAGCCCTCAGCAAAGAGAAGGGAAAAATTGGAATTGAAGGTGAGAAAGATAGCAATGACCTACAGAAGAAAAAAATGAGAAAAGGAAAAGCAAATATTGGAAGTATACAAAGAGCAAAAGAGACAGAGACAGAGCAAGTCATGGAGAGACGGATAGTGCATAAGAGATAGATGGATAGACAGATTGAAAGATTGAAACAAAGAGTGAAGAGAAAGGGGAGGAGAGAAAGAGAGAGAGAGAGTGAGTGAGCAAGAGAGGAAGAGTGTGTGTGTGTGTCAGAGAAAAAAATACACGGGGGCTCAGGGCAAATTAGCCCCCAAAATGCCAAAAAGAGCCCCGAAAGTCATAAAAGAGCCCCCTAAAATTGCATAGAGTTCAATGCAAAAAACAAAAAAGGAGTGTTATTTTCATGCAAGCAAGCTTGAAAAGTAGCCCCTGAAATTTTTAAAGTATTTTTTCCCTGGTGTGTGTGTGTGTGTGAGAGAGAGAGAGAGAGAGAGAGAGAGAGAGACTTAGAAAGGGAGAAAAAGAGAGGGGAGGAGAGAGAAAAAAAGTTATACACAATAATATGCAATGACAAACACACCCACACACCAGGGAGCACACTGTATAAAGTATAATTCATAAACAACATCCCACTGCAATTCCAATGAATTAATGTTGTTTTTAATCCATCAGAATTTTAGACATATTTAGATAGACCCTGACAGGGGCTGTCTTAGGCACTTAGATAGAGAATTCAGATTGGTGACAGTAAAATGAAATACTAGACACCTAGCTCTGTGGAATACACGAGGGGAAAAAGAAAGACTGGCTGGCTGAAAAACAACTCTGCAACCGGAGGCAGGTTTCCTTATACTGTATTGAAATACGTATATGAAACAAACAGTCAAATGTTCAGAAACTGAGAGGGCAAAACCAAAGTTTACATTGATAAGGACACAAATCATCATCGATATTGTGAACCAAAGAAACATTGCTATATGGAAAAAAAGAAGAACCCCCCCCCTCAATTTTGTTAAAAGAAATACGATATAATGTGTTGAAATGCTAAAGGGCAGGGAACAACGTACATTTTAAAAAGAGAAGAAAATGCAGTCATGCAAACAAATTAGCGATAGAGGTCTTTTCTGTTTCATAGATAATGAACACAGTAACACACTACCAGTAACAAGTTTTCAGGCACTGAACAACAAAAAAGGAGAATAAAGTCAACTTCTTGCTCTAGAAACAATAACATTTTCCCCGCCAGGCACTATACCTCACCGCCCCCTTTCCACTGCCTATTTTCAATAATATTGACCACTGCTTTCATTGAATATTCAATTTCGTGAAGCTCATGAAGCACATTTGTGCTTTCTTTCCCACATGGTAACCTAAGGGTTAAAAAGCACGAGATGAAACTGTATCTCTTCCAATAAAGCCCATGAGGCATACAAACTGGCACCCAAAATGTGCTATCTTCGTCTTCATGTGGTTACAGCAGTGGCGACTGATTTATTCAAATTTGTGGAAATTAACTTTTGAGATCGCCCCTTAACCCGAGGCGATCAAATAAATTTTCCTTTTAAGGAATGATAGGCTAGACGTCAGACTCCCTAATTTGATTAAACTTCTAGAAAATAAATACCAGTAGGTTGGGAGATGTAGGCCTTAAAGTACTTTGAAAACAAAAAGTAAATAAGTTATTAATCAAGCATTTCGAAAGTAAGAAATTCACAGACATAGCCTGTATTTCAGACTGTAATAATACAACTACATGGTATCTATAGACTAGAAACTGCACAAAGAATAAACTGTCAAAAAATTAAATAAGTATTCAAACCAGTACAACATGCAGGACTTAGAAAACCACACACAAGAAATTGTGAATCTGAAAGTCCATCACTTGCTCTGCAGATATATGACAGTGTATAATATTTGTCTATTATTTGTTGTAACAGTAGACTAGTTACATAATATACAAGAATATCATCTGTATCTAACACATCATCTGTTTGGAGCCACTAGAACCTTAACTCTGTATCAAAGTATATGAGCTAACACCCTTGCTGTTGCTGCTCAAAAAGATGATACAGGTTTATATTTTGACAATTTGGTTACAATACCTACAGATGTTTGATCGTACCAACTTTTTCCTCTTATTTGTGATATCATCTGCTGAAAGTCAAACCAAGAAAGACATTGAAGACAGAGTTTAATCTAGTCTGAAAACTAACCTAATTCACTGCAAGATCCCCTTTCCTTCCGAATCAAGGCAACAATGAATAATTGAAATGTGGAAGCCCCTGGAAAAGGGGGGTAATATACAAGGACATGTATGTTTGCCTCCAGAATTCAAAATTATTTCCCTCGCCATCTGGTATCGCTAATCAATAGTCACATCTTTTTTTAGTAATAAACCCTGATGCAGTGCATGTATTATTGCCTTTCTCATCACGTTAGACTTCTCTGGCTCCAATGCTTTTAGCAATCCAAAAATTAATAATTTGCAGTTTCATGATTGAAGAGAACATTCATACATATATTTGCACCCCCCCCCCCCTCAAAAATAGATGCCTTTTTTGTTTGATTCATCAATTGTATCTTATTTACATGTAGTTGTTGAAGTACAACCCTTTAATCATTTTCAGAAAATTCTGAAAGCAATCATGAAGCCTGATACAAGTCCCATTTGAAGGACTGGGAACTCAACAATTGCCTCAAGAAACGACACTTGATTGACATTTTTTGTTGATACAGCATCACTGGGTGTTGAACTCAGAATTTTGTTTAATGCTGTTCAGGTGGTACAGATTAAAATTATTACCCACAATGCTTCTTTGTCCCTTTCCATATAAAATATTATAAATCCACAGCCTACAGGATTATATCTTTCAAAAAGCAGTAATACAAATATAACAGGGCCTGAAACCTTCAGTTGAAAAACTGTTTCCCCCAATATATATTCCAACCATATAGATACCTTGATTTCAGAGCATTTCTTTCAAGGAAACTGGAAAGTTTGTGAACTTTGTGCTCCAATATTTGAGAATTCCTTAAACAACACATGGTACAGGTGCAATGACACTTTGTGTCCAGAACACCAAGCAGCAAGAGCCGCTATTCTAAGATCTGTGCCACCATGACAAAACTGTTACGGTCCGATGACCCACTTCGGGTTCTGAAAGATGAAATCATTCAAGCTTACAACACTCATCTCAGGGATTATACATCCTTCATTTGGTTATGATATGCTGACCCATAAGTGATTGCTTCATTGATCTGTTAATGAAGGCATAATGTGTGAACGATGGATGGAACTGACGTCTTGCCAAAGCGTTCAGTTGGAAGACAGGTGTAACCAATGCGGTGGAAGCAAAAAAATTAGTTTAGAACAACCTCGGAGGATCTGTAATGTTATAAGGAGAGACTGGAAACTACTTTAAAAGTTCACACAATCTGTAAAGTAGTTTGCAAGTTCACCCAAACTGAGGGCATTAGCAGAGGCTTTGTAAGGTTGTTCTATTTAATCAGGTACTTAATGACAAAGAAATAGCAAGATGTATGCTTGCAGGATTTACAACGCTATACAATATGCAAAGAGAGGAATAGTCATGATAATTGTTTTCATGATCCATGTCCAACCCTCTGTTTTCAATCAGTTAGTGCAGATGAGCATAAAGATTATTAAAGTTTTTGATTATTCTATTTCACACGACTGCCAAAAAAGCATGCTAAGCCAAACAACCTGAAGTCCTTTCTGCGGGTCTCGATTGTACAGAATTATGCTTTACAATGGGCACTAGCTAGCATGTCACCTTCAGTTTCGACCTTGGGACCTGCAGGTTTCCACATGTACCATCGTCTACCACTAAACCATCACACATCATTACAATTGGAAGGTGCCTGGTAATATATGCCGACATGAACTACTACCGACATCACATCTTCCATCCCGGAAATTTCACTCAGAAAACAGTCAGCTTAGATTATCATCAATTACGATCAATTAATTATCAACCGTTTTTCTACTAGTCAAAATCGGAGTGTCCCTGCTTAGCGACATCATAGATGTATTAAACACTATATAAAAGCAGAATATTATTATTACAGTTTCATTTTCATAATAACTACCTAGGGTAATAATATACAGAGCATCTAGTTTCTACCCTGACAAAAAAAAATGAACCGAAATGAATCTCTATATACAAAGTGTGCCAAAATCCCACCGTTGCCACCAGTTCATGCACAACATCCATCTTTCTCAGGAGATTTAGGACAAATCCTATTATAAACGTAAACTGACCTACAGATCTGGTGACGGTGAATATTAACTAGTTAAAACATTACTTTATACGTAAACAATAGAGTACAAGTACAGAATAATGAAGCTTGAGGTATGGAAATTAAACTTGGTGAAAAGGAGGTCACGTAATGGGTGCAAGATTACATGTACGCTTCTTGGAGTGTGGGAAGGTGTGTAATTTCATATCTACTTCAGACAATTGCAAAATATTATCAAAGACCGAATGACTATAAACTCGAGACAAAATAAAATTATCGTTGGAAGCACACTAACTGATATGTTCACATAATAGTAACGGTAAATTGTAAAGGGTGGTAATTGATTCATACTGGAATAAATTAATGAGAAAAACTGGTTTCTTTTGAGAAGGAAGAAGATAAATGCAAACTTCAAAGGTGTACCACATACTTGTAAATTTCCTTCTGACAAGGAATGAAAACTATCTGAATTAGAAGTGGAAGGAAAAAGTAGATCCCAGTCCTCTAGTCTTGCCTTAAGGCTCCAGCAATAGACGCTGAACTAATGGAGTTGCCCGCAAGATCGTGTCTCACTTGTCTCACTACTATTGCGATAATTATTTGGCCTTACAAGGTCCAATAATATCACACGATGTACATCTTCATCCGTTCCTACTGGCCTTTCCTCAAGAATATGACAGTGAATGCTTGGGGAAGTAAACTAATGATGTCTGCAAGGGACAAAGACTGCATGTACAGCCTGGTCTGCCGCAGTACCTGTCAACCTCTCCACCAGGTGGTAACAAAAAATGAGTTTTCTTGGGAAACATCGGTAACCATGGAGATGCTCAGACAAGAGTTCATAAAACATACTCTAATGATATCATATTCCCCAAAGACTAGTGCACATTCTTGTTTCACAAATAACTCAAGAGAATCACTAATTGTGTTTAAAAAAACATCTCCATTTCAAGAGTATATCATTGTAAATTATTGCAAAATACATAAACTTAAAAAAGATAGGCATTTTAATATGATATTAAGATGTTGCAGAAGACCTAAGCCAACTGATGATAAAAATTCCATTCTGATGGGAGGGGAGGGGTGGATTCGCAAAAAGCATACCCGGTACATAGTTTTTTCCACATTAGTAGGAGTATTCTCCAAAAAAAGGTGCAAAAAATCTTTTAAATCTTACTAATCCAACATACATCATATGCACCTGAAAAAATGATAATATGAAGGCTAATAAAAGTATCTTGAAAATACAGTTACACTTATCAACTAAATTATTCATATCTCTTGTAAATTTGAGATTTTTTGAGTGTTTTTGGCATTAAACACAAGAATGAAAGGTGGACAGGTTGAATTGGGGCCTTTGTTGAATACTTTTAGATGTAAGCTTTAATATGTCACGTTCTCAAGAAACATAAATCGGGACAAACCAATTTTTCACATACATAACAAGAATTACAAAACTTGGTAAGGGTATGAACAGTTTAGTTTTTTCCATCGATGCATCTTTAAGAGTTTTATATGGCATTCCAGACATGTCCTCGCCTCTTACACACAGGGTCTTGGAGTGTGAAGCTATCTTGTGTTTGACATCACACATCCTTGTCTTGCCTCAAGATTTGGAAGTATATAGAGCTGAACTAATGAGGTTACGCAGGGGCAATTATTACGTGACCCGCTACTTGAAGCCTTGTCAAAAATAGATGACGTTTGGCAAAAAAAAGAAAAAAAGAGAGTCTATGAGACAACTTTGCCTGTGAGGCCTCTCAGTCAGGGAATTTTGTTTGAATTTTAACTTACTGTCAAGTCAAGCTATGACATTTTACTCCCATGACATTAGTTGCAAGATATGGTAACTATTAGGGAAAACTTACAATTCTGCAGTTCCTTTAGAAAAGTTATTAATGTTTAGTCTGTTATAAAACATTAAATAATTCGATTTCGATATTGCCTGCAAGTTTTTAAAAGTCAATCAGCCCTTGGTTTAAACGTTCGCCTTCATGCTTAGGTACTTGCTTTTAATAAACACATCTTTCTGGCACACATTTATGGGTGGCCCTTACAGAGATTTGTATACATGTATATGCTGCTACTATTATGGTTGCCGCTGAAAGTAAAAATCCCTGAACAATGAACATCTCCTCCTTGATCTATAATCTCGTAAATCTACCTTTTTTGTCTCATCAACAAGTGGCCAACTTATGAAGGTTAAAATCCCACTAATGATCAATTTGTGAAGAGGTATCCTAACTTCACCCCTTAACCTGTCTCTCCAGATCTTTAATCGTATCATTCTGGCACACATCTACCCACCATCTATTGGTGGCAATTCTATGAAGGTTGGTAAACCCCACTACTATGGAGGTTGAGGTTGCCCCCTAGAGTTGAACTCATCTTACTTTGTTTATCCCCCGATCTTCCTACACCATTAATCTTGGTAAAACAGTATCTCTCTGGCACACATCTACAGGTGGCCATTTTATGGAGGTTTGTATACCCCACTACTAATGAGGTTGCTTTCTCAAGTAGAACTCATGTTACTACCCCTATCGGTCTGTTTCCCTACATGTAGATCTTTTATCTTAATCAAACTACATCATTCAGGCAAATAGCTATGGGTGGGAATTCTTTGGAAGTTTCTCCCTACTTATGACAATGCCTCCTCAAGTAGAACTCATCTTACCCATCCATTACCCGTCTCCCCGGGTCTTTAACCATGGTCCCACCTACATCTTTCCACGGGTGGCTATTCTACGGTGGTTCGTACAACCCACTACTAATGAGGTTGCCCCCTCAAGTAGAACTCCTCTCACCTGCAAGTCTGGCCTCCCTGCAGGCAGCTGTCATGTCCTCTCTGATGTCATAGTTGTCATTGGCTATGGTCTCGCCCACGGCGACGAACTTCTCCACGGCGAGGTGCACAGCTTGACCCACACGCTCGATGGCACGGCAAGTCTTCTCCGATCGCTTCGATTTCTCCTTGTGGTTCACCAGCGTGGTAATCTGTCAAGACAAAATAACCATGCTATCAATAACCGCTATTTCCTGTCCTTATCCTTAAGGGGTTATAAACTAAGTCATGAAAACAACATCATTTACATTCATTTGCAGGTTTGAAGGTCTATAAAACAATTATCCTTCGATCAAAAACCACTGCTTCCTCTTTTACCCTCTAGGGGTTCAAAATATCATGAAAATAACAAACACATTCATTTGTTGGTTCATAAATTAAAGAAAAAATATCATCCTATCAAAACCACTCGTTCCCCTCTTTTATACTAAAGAAGTTTTGAAATATGTTATAAAAAGCATCATTAGCTCAAATGCTATATATGCATCAATTTGAATTTTTGAAGTCATAAAAAGCTAAGCTATAAAGTTTGAAATTCAAATAAATTTTGATTCTCAGAATAGAGTTCATTTCTCTTTTGTTGCACTGCAGTCTAATGCAACAAGAGATGAGGTGTGTTGACTTACGCTGGAACCAATGGGACTGCATGGTAAAATAAAATAAAATCTTGTTCAATAGGTTTAACAAGGTCTCAACCTCTTTCATATTCGGACGCTTATATGTTTACTTAAAAACAACTGGAGAGATTGAGAAAACAAGGATGACTTTTTAATTGCTAGTGTAATTTTTGTGTACTATGCTCTTATAGTGTTGCAATGTTGGTTGCAAGCAGACTGTATTGATAAACCAGGTGATTTTGCTAGTTTGTTTGGCACGTGCAAGGCTAGTTTAACACATCCTAAGCGTATCCACATCCTAGTATCCTCTGCACACGTAGCTACCGATAAAAACCGGAGCATCTATTAGACATCCGCACGTCCATTCTCTATCAACATTTCCGATCTGTACCGCATCCAATGGATTCACATGGAGCCAGCGGATTGCTCTCCATGCACGGTGAACCTATCATATTACCCTATTCATGACTTTAGCACTCCTTCTCACTCTCATCTACAAGTCCATATGCCTTGCGATCCTGACATACCGTCTCTCCTTGCTACCATGCACGGACGGCTGGGCTGTCTTACCGAAACGGAGACAAATATAACTCAATTGTGGATTGATAATTTCTTTATCAGAGAGGAATAATTTGATAAGAGATTTCCGTGATGATTGCAAATGTGGCATTTAGCCTAGAGCATGGCTCTCATCTTACGCTCTATTTTGGGAATTTTAGAGGCCACGGCGTAAAAAGACAATACATCGTTTATGATGCTATGAAGTTTCAAAATAACATATACATGTAGTGTCAAACCTGCTTTAGTGACCACCTGTGTACAAATACCACTTTTTTTGTTTCCCTTAAAAATGGTTTCTCTTTGAAACATGTACTAAAGGAACCTGTCTACAAAGACCACCTTTTGTGTTTCCCTTGGACGGTCGCTATAGACAGGTTGACTGTACATTAAAAGGTACATGTGGGGTGCTATTCTTTTCTGCATGTACACTTCCTCTGTTCCATGAAATATTAGCCTCAGAAAATTAACATAATGCCAATACCGCCACTTTGCGACATAAACATTTCTAGCTCTGTCAAATTTTGAGAGATCAGTTGTGAATAAACATGGTTATATAAAAAATAGAACATGAATGTATCATTGTATGATAATGACATCATTCATTACTTCTAGTGTAAATGCAATTATGATATGCTTTCGGTGATCCATCTTTTTTTAATTTTTAGAGTGAGGTATAACGTTAAGAACAGGGTCAAAGTTAAGTACATGGTGTAAAGCTCAATCACCGTAAAGCAACTGCCACACAAGCATTTGTCATAACACAACAACGTTTTACTATCACAACTTTGCAAACTCCCATTTGCCATTCTGGCTGACACCTGAGTGACCTGATTGACAAACCAGTTTAATTTGCTATGCGCAGGTGTACTAGTTGTTTGACCCCATAACCTCATTCAAAGGTTCAGTACTCTACATCACATGAAATAGCCAGACAACAAGGTGGATCGCCAGTTCTTAAAATCGAAGGTATTGAGCTGTTTTTTCAACTATGCTTCGCTATTAAAGAATGCATCTACTCCTTGTAATACAAATTAATGAGAACTTGTC
>NW_022145613.1:32999604-33057104 GCF_000002235.5 Strongylocentrotus purpuratus | reverse complement strand
CACGTTCACAATCTATGCATGTATCTTCTGGGCATGTTCATACTATTTTCTTTTCCAAGCAGTATGTTAATAATAAATCCTTCAGGCATGCAATACTCAAGGATAACACTTGGTTTTACCATATTCATCTGAAATGAGTCCCAACCATTTCAATCAACTGTCAGGCGCACTGATATTTTCTCTGAAGATGAAAGGGGCTATAGAAGCATGGGTTATTCTCGTTATCATTATCCCCATAGATTCCAAAACATATAGCCTAAAAATGTCTTAAACAGAGAGGTGACAGGGTCTGAAATCAAGCAAAAAATCTGGCATCCCTGAACACAGTTTGTATGCATGCATTCATAGTATAAAGGCATGTTCATACTGTTCCATACATCAGGGCTTTACTAAAATCTGAGTAAGTACCCCACAAATTCTTTGAAGATTTTACATACATGTAGGGCTGACTCCTGCATACTGATTGTAAAACATTCAGTCCGGACCTCTTTCTAAAAAGGTTAGTGAGGAGCCCTGCAAAAATGTATGTTAATATTTAACCTCAAAATTTTCATATGTCAGCTTCATGAACACATGAATTTTCTACAGGCACGTTCATACCGTTTCTTTTCCAAAAAAGACCAAAACGTGATGTGGTCCTCTTGAGCTCCTTAGCTGGGATAGATTGAGGATTGATTCAAAGCGGATGACAATTCATCTCAACTCAACTCCAGACGTGACTTGGGCTGAAAATCTCCAGCTTACGCCCACCCTCGCCGAAATTGATGACGGGTAAACAAAAACCGGCCGGATTTCTTTTGATGACCGATTAGTTCCCACCATCCTGACCCCACATTACACATCTTAACCCGTATCCACTTAACCGTTCTTTTCAATTGGATCTTCTGATGAGGGAAAACATGGGGTGGCGGTAGCGGCGGCTGTGGTGGATCGAGGACGAGGCTTTTCAGACCAACTAGAGATCTGGGATGCATGACCAAATCACTCAGGGCAGCATGAATTCCATGTCAATGAAGGCTTATAGGACCATAATTCAATGAGGATGCCGACTCCAATTGAGATAAAGCTGTATTTCATTTTTATTTTTTTCTAAATTTGTTATGCAAGCCTATAGGAGGATACATGACTCTATATATCCTATAGATGTGCGATGAGACGCAGCTTCCTTTAGCACACAGCTATGGTTTACATACTGATGCTATATAGTGCTGAATTTAGTCCTCCACTATGGTTATTCAATTATATTGAGGGATACATAAATAAATACCCTTTGTGCAAAGAGACACGACTCTCCTTTGCAGACATCTATGGTTTACAATACTGACCCACTGCTAGAGCCGAGTTGCATCGTCCTATAAACGTTTTATTATGCAAGTTATATTAAGGGATACATGACTAAATACCATGTGTGAAGAGACACAACTTTCCTTAGCAAATAGCTATGGTTTATATATTGACCGACAGAAAAGCATGGACACGTACAGCCAAATTTAATCTTCCTCTAAAACGTGTTATGCAAGTATATTGAGGGATACATGACTAAATACCCTTTGCATGAAGAGACACGACTCCCTTCCGCAAATAGGTACAGACTATATAACGGCCGGTATTATCGGATGCGTGACTGAATCATTTAGGTCAACGTGAATCCCGTTTTATGGGAATTTGCAAAAGATGAACGATGAGAATGTTCGCTCTTTGTAAGTAGGAATAGAGAGCTCCGGCTCATCTTTGACATTTTCAAAGTATTACACACCGAAAAGACATAATACATCTTGCTTATAATTATAGAGCAACAGATCCTGTGGGTAGGGGTGCTTGGGGAATGCGTGAGGTAGGTCTACATATGTAGTTAAGTATTACCCGCAAGCATGTATCCTGGGTATACACCATGTTTTAAAACTAATAATGAGTTGTTGAGAAAGCGGCATAAACTAATTATGATATGTTTGTCATGCAGATGGTGGGATGTTGAGACTGAAGTTTCTAAAGATAGAAAAAAATTACTAGAAATACCGTATACTGGAAACACAACTCATATTTGAACACAGGAGACCATTTTTAAGGCATTTGTGTTGCAATGACTATGATTAGCTCATTTTCTAATAGCCTGTTGCTTCCTCACTCAACTTATATATATAGCATTCAACAGATATCATTAATCTTAAACATTCAGTGTAATTGAGTTCCTCTGATTCCCCAAAAAATCTAACTTTCGTCACTGACAGAAAATCAAGATTACTTTTCCTGCCATCAAAAATTTCACACTATTACTACAGAACCTTGTCAAGTAGTTAGCATCAATAGGTTCCCAGAAAGAAAGACTAATTTATTATCATTTCAAATGTTTAATTTGCAACGTGTGGATGTGAATGCATTGTGAGTATCAGATCAAGACCCCTTTTCACAAAACTTGTCATCAGTAACACATGACCGTTTTTGTTATAAGCTAGTGAAATCCTTGCTTCTGATTGGTTATCAGCAGATTTGTCACTGATTTTCGTCATTTGTCAATGAAAAAATGCTTTGTGAAACATGTCCCAGGACCCCATTTCACACAAAAAAAAAATTTTTTGTTATAAGCTAGTGAAATCCTAGCTTCTAATTGGTTATCAGCAGATTTGTCACTGATTTTTGTCATTTGTCATTGATAAAAGGCTTTGTGTAATTGGTCCCTGGTTGCGAAACTCTCTCTTGAGAGCCAGAAGCATGATAACAGTGTGGCTTTGAGTAGATGAAATTAAACTAATTGATCCACCAGCAAAATGATTTTGTAGACAGCTTTCCTGGTGAAAACTATATAGAAGAAAGCCATCTAGCTTCTCCAGACAGTTTGCAGGTTGAATATACTTTATATTATTCTCAGCAAGTGTTACATCAAATGTCAGAAACATTTTCCAAATCATGAAAAACTCATTTAGAGGAGCGTGTGAAATCATTTTGTTTCCTCACTTCATCACAAAGACACACATGTATCAATTAGGGAACTTTATAAAAGAGCAGACAATTTCTTACCCAAGATAAAAAGTGGAGACAAATTGAGATTGATGCGACAAAATATGCCAGCCATACAAAAGCAACACTTTCCCCATTAGTACAGCTATTTGTAACGAGACCTAATTTGATAATTTGTTGTAATGGGTGCTGATAAATACAGCAACGGGAGAAAATTTAGGTTAATATCGCTACTAGAAGTGCAGACGATCGTCTGTCTCTGTTTCCAAAACAAATTAATGAATGTTTTGTTTTCCTCAAACATGATATTAATTTGCAACCTTGGAGAAGTTCCCATCGCATTATTATCTATTGTGAGAAATAATGTAAATGTACACAAAGTACTACTGCAATCAAATAAATTATCCCTTAATCTTGATTTATGCCATCTTCACCACTAGACATTAGAACAGAATATTGTTGAAATATAATTTCAATGCATTACATTATAAAAATGCCGGTTTTAATGACAAATTATTTATAAATTAATTAACAAATCTTCCTGTCATACCATTTCTTTGTACTTGACATTTAACAATGTGAAGAGAATATTGAACATAAGCATGTACACGAAAAGGAATGCAAACTTTGTCTTATCATACATTTGATTAATGGTATTATTCATAGAAAAGAAAACAAATGGTTGTCACAGTGCAGATAATTGGCTGACAGAGGAATCCAGTCTACTTACACACCACTTCCAGCAATAGGGATATCTTACAAGATGCTCTAGCAACGGCTAAGCTGAAACTTTCACGGATGATTTTAAATTGAAGCTGTTTTTTAGGACAACTAGAGCCTTCAAATCTTTATTTAAATGTACACAAGACAAGTATTCCTATCCCAAAGTTTCTAAGTTAGGCAAATTCAATATTAACTCATATACCCCCCCCCCCCAGCACCATATCATGGATTTTCTCATGCAATTAGCTGATTTAATATAATCAATCACTCTACTACTCCTTCATTCTTTAATTAAAGTATTGAAAGACTTCACTGAGAAGTGTTCCTCATGGAAGAAAATATAATGTGATTTCATGAGATCAATTATTTTCAAGAAGCCTTACCAAAGTCCTCATTACAAAATGAGCAAGTCATTTCAAATCTAAAGTTCAAATGTATCTCCAAATATCTATTCCTGAATCTCTACAATGTGAGAACGGGCTTCCATGTAATGCGCCTCCACCCTTTATTTAGCTTTAATCGTCTGCAAAATGCCAAGCCATATGCTTGCCATAAATCAACAAGAACTTGTTAGACATGAGACTGAACTAGAAAGATACAGAGGACATTTACTACCACCGTAAATCATCACCATCATAAATCATCTCTTTCATAGTGTAGAACACACACAAGAATTTAGGTCCTACTCATTTTGAGACTTGAGGTATACACTGACTTTATCAAGAGAAGCTCAATTACACAAGATCAAAAAAATAAGTGACATCATAAATAAAGAACCAATCAGAAACATCAAAATTGAATTGTACAACATAATGGAAGAATCCAGGGGGAAGGAAGAACCAATAGTCAGTATGGAAGGTGTTAACTTTTGTTAAAGGGCAGGTCCAAGCTATTTGGATTGTGACGTACTGGACATTCAGAGACTTGGACGCTGCAAACTGTACGTCACGCAGAACATTAATTACATTGAAAATAAATTAAAGAGTTGGTCAGAACTAAAAATTTCCACAAATGAACTAGCCCATAATAGCCACAGACTCATACGAAAAGATAGCCATATAAATAATTTCATCTGTTGTTATTTCTTGTTTATAGTCTCTGAATGTCCCGTACGTCACAATCCAAATAGCTTGGACCTGCCCAAAAGCATTGAGTCAATGCCTTTCTGGCTCCAAGCATGCATGAATTGATCATTATTACTTAGTGGCATATGAGGGGTTAAGAAGACGAAAGATACAACTGTACGCCTGGTTTACATCTTATCAATTTTTCAACGTTAATCATCAACGGTCTATCTATAACAAGCTCTCCTGTGTGTCCTATACCCTCAGTAGCCTCATTCTTTATGCCGGCCATTCAGGGTTTTAAACTAAATCCCACTCTGAGCCAATCTAGGGTGTCTGCTGCAATACAGCGGATCACTTGTCTCTCGGCTCTCCAGTAAAGGTGACCTCTATGTAAACAACGCCAATATAAATGCACGGGACTGACGCCCTTGAAAACTCAAGAGCATGAAAGGAGATCGGCTTATGTTGCAGCTCTTCACATAGTAGTCCAAAAAGAAGACAGTTGACTATTCCCCAAGTGGAAAATATATTTTGACTATGTATAAAAGACAGATGGGTAGGTTTGCTTTGGATAACAGGATGAGCTTTTAATACTCACTTTCCACTATCCGACAGATTAGTTTGAAATAGAAACAATTCTGAGAAAAAGCTTTTTAGATGATTGGAACCAGAGTTGACACTTTGAAGCCACTTTGAAGCCAAGGGAAATCGTTTCTTTAAAGGGAGTGTAGCCTGACAAGACCGCGGGCCAATTGAGCATAATACGACAACAGACAAAGCGACCGCAGCAATCACGTGCGTGCAACATACGCGAAACCGAAGCATGAGGAGAACTTCGGTCTGTTTCGTGAACGCTGACCATATATAGAGATTAAGTGGCTGACTACCGTTTATCAAGTCCATTCATTTATGTGCAGTTGTCCAAAAGAAGACGTAGATGGCGTTAACCAGTATTTGCCAAGCTACACCCCCTTTAAGAGAAAGATTTGAAGCAAGTCTAACTGTTATACTTTTAAGAATGATAAGAGGATTGATCCATAGTTATATTACTTGTGAGTCCCAATCGAAGTGAGCTAGTACATCATACATGTAACTATGTACAGAACATGATATCAAATGCATTTCTGACATAAATATGAAGACAGAATAACCCAAACTTCACCCCCATTCAAAGACCGAGGCTGAGATTATGTATTCTCTTCTATTCATATTCAAACATGACATTAAGAGGTGTGAAATGAAAATGAATCAAATCAGTTTCTTGGCGCTTACAAGTAACTAACTGCTATTCAAAAGAAAATTGATCCTGGCATCCATCAAAACTGCCTGATGAATTTCATCACCCTCATACATCACTATAGTCCACAAGTACATGTATATGACTATATTAATGGTAGACATTACAAACAATTCTATGACAATATTCACATCAGGATATCGACAGGCTTAGTCGACTTAATGAGCCAGTGTTGTTATAGCGAATTTCAAAATATGAATAATTCATAAGCTGGACAGGACTCAAAAGTGCAAGTGACATTTTAGGAGAATGCCCTCAACCAAATATTTTCCACTATATTAGGTACATAGAAAAATAGAATGGCATGGTGGAAAATTGACAATGTAAACAAAATCTATCTACATGTACCTTCTATCTACTCCGATCAGCTACTTCTGCAATGCAAAAAATATTGGTTGGAAGTCTCCAACATGTACTAGTCATATCAGTCACCCATTGTGCGTAGCATTCAAAAAGGCAATGTAGAAGGAATTTGTTTTCTTCATTTTTTACCCCACAAATGAATAATTTCATTTATTCAGCTTTTAAAAGACTTAAAATGGATTTTTTCGTTTCATAATCAATTTAATTAGATAATTGTTTACTGAATTAGTTGAAATTTGAAAAGAAGTTAAGATATTTAGGAGACATGAATCTCACAACCGTTAATTTATTAAACGAATATCTATATCCTTTAAAATAAATTGAGGCTAATTCTATGTGACAATGTTATATCTTGAGGACTGCATCAAGATATAGTAGTTAATTCACTTAAAATTATCCTCTCATACTTTTTTTTTCAATGGTAGGCATAGAGCAGAGATGCCAACCTTCATCAACAACAAAAATGTATTCTTAAGAGCCAAAAAAAAAAGGATTTTTGGACAAAAAACAGTATGTTTGAAAAAATCTCTCACTTCGGTAAAAAAAAAGAAAAAAAGAAGAAAAAAACATAACAAAACATACCAAAAACGTACTGCCGTATTCATAGCAACAACAAAAAACGGAACAAATATGGCAAAAACGGAACAGTTGGCATCTCTGATAGGGTATTACCATAGAGTTTACACACAGCAAGGAAGGTTCACAGGTTAATATGATGATGGAATTCTTGAGGAATATGCGGGCAAACGTTGTGTGCACTCACACATTACTCATAATGGACGCTCAGGAGATAGATCATCTTGCCTCAGGAAAGTAATCACATCAAAAAGATTACACCAGGAGAAAAAACTTCACTTCCCTAGAGAAATTAATGTCTCTCACCCGCTAAGCCACCACCGTCTCCTTCTCTTTCTCTCTCTCTCTCTCTCCATCTCTCTCTCCATCTCCCCCTCTCTCTATCTCTCTCTCTCTCTCTCTCTCCCTCCGCCCCCCTACCCCAATATGAAAACGTACCCCACATCATACCTATCCCAATCTTTTGAATTTGTTCAACATCTTTTCCATATGAGGCGACATTGGGCAACTATACAAGGGGAAGTTGTGTGAACTTGACCCCCCTCCCCCTCCCCCTTTGCTCCCTCTATTCCTCTTGCTCCCTCTTCTACAGTCTTGTTTGTCTGTTATTTGTCTCTCACTGGCTTTCCTCCCGATCTCTCTCTTTCTCTCTCTTTCCTTCCCTCTCCTTGCCCCACCCTCTCTCTCTCTCTCTCTCTTTTTTCTCTTTCTCTCTCTCTCTCTCTCTCTGTCTTGTCTGTTTTTTGTTTCTGTCTGGCTTTCTTTGTCTCTATCCCTCCATCTCTATGTTTCTCTCTCTATTTTGCCCCCCCCCCCCTCTCTCTCTCTCTCTCTCTCTCTGTCTCGTCTGTTTTCTGTTTCTTTCTGCCTCTCTTTGTCTCTATCCCTCCGTCTCTATGCTTCTCTCTCTCTTTTGCCCTCTCCTTCTCTCTCCCTCTACCCATCTCCCTTTACCCCCTCTACCTTTGCCTGCCATTATTCATGGGAGATCACACTGAGAGCAAATTAAAAAAATGAATAAAGCATGAGAGTCTGACGTCTTGACCCAAAAGAGAAGCTTTACGCGGAACATGTTGGAAAGTAGGGTACACAAAGAGAGACTGGAAAAGTACTTTGATTTACCGCATTTGCGTGTCATTGCATCTCAAGAACCGGGCTGTTGTGCTAAACCCTAGTCCATACTATTTGCAGTTTAAAGTCTCCATTCCTGTATAATAATCGCATTAACAACTTATTTTTAAACCCTAATCGGTTAAAGTCCGCGTTATTATAACCCTACATCCTATAAAATGAGCATTGTTGAAGGTTATAAAACCATGACAGCTCAGAGATTACAAAACAATTTTCTGCAAAAATATAAAATTAAAGTATGTTTCCTCCCAGGAGTCTGACAAACCTTTGCAGTTGATTATAACAAGCAGACAGCCTCTTCTTAAAAGAGATTGTGAAGTCTATGTACTGAGTGTAGAGCACAGTAGTACTGGTACCATTAACTCATAAGCTTAATAAATGCTTCCAGACTAAGTTCAATTTCAATCCACTTTGGCAGATTTCAAAAGATGTTATCAAAAGTATCATCATGTAACTGCAAGACCAAAAAACGTTCAACAAATCTCCACCTTTATAACAGAACAAGAATAAATAGGAACCATTGCTAATTTAAAAAAAAATTGCAGTGGGGAATGACTTCATATCTTCATAAGACGTACAAATAGCAAAAGATTACGCAATACAAAAATGTAAATGTGTTCAGGTAATCTGTATTTCATTGTCTATTCTGACTAGCGGAACTTTATATGAAACATGTTTCAAGAAAGGCCGTACAAAGAATCATTATATGGGGAAAATTAAGGGCACACATTATTCTGATCTGAAAATGGGGTTACTTAAACCGATGAGCTCAGTACACTCCCTAAAGATGGACACATATCTCTTTCACTGCTACCCTCCCCCCTATTCTAAGATCAACTTCAAATATGTTTTCAACATTATCTCAACATTTAGGATACTTCTGGTAAACACTGCTAATACCAGAAAACAAAACTCATATCCAGAAATCACAACTCATATCCAGAAATTACAACTCATTTCCAGAAAACACAACTCATATCCAAAAACCACAACTCATATCCAAAAAACACAACTCATATCCAGAAAACACAACTCATATCCAGAAAATACTAGTGATATACTGAAGAAAAAAACCTAGACATGAATATAGCTATCAATGGCAGTGATAGAGTTACAGGTTAAAGATGAAATGCTCCGCGCTATCATTCATGCATGCATCATGTGACATTATTAAAACTGTTTATATGAGCTGACATCCCAGGGGGGAAACCCCCCATGCCTGAAAGACGATCTCTCCCTCTTGATTAATGAGAAATCCGACGATATCTGCCAGGTCTCGGCTAGGCCTGTCTGCCCAACATACACAATCTTTGGGTTATGTCAACTAAAGAGGGAGAGAGAGAAATAAATTCAATTCCTGTGATTACATTGATACTTGTACGAGGGAGGGCTCGGAGGATGTTCAACTATGGTCTGGATTCAAGCATCAGGAGCTACTTCAACTCATCAGTGTTTAAGAAGCCTTTTCAAAGGAACACCGATGTATGTACTAATGTTGAGGGAAAAGATGAAGAGAGGGAAATTTCAGGAAAAGAGAAAGGCGGAAGATGGGGAAAAGTGAGCAAAATCAAGAAAGTAACAAAAGCCAAGAAAAAAAGAAACAGGATAAAGAGGGAGAGATAGAGGAACGAAGTAAGATAAATTGACTGGAGAGAGAGAGAGAGAGAGAGGGGGGGGGGGGGGGGGGGAGAGATTAGAGGTGAAAGACAGTGGGAAACTATATGCTCTACTTCATGAAACTGCAATGTCAGATGGAATTAGACATAACATGCAAACGACAATTGCATGAATCTGAAGAGTTGACTGATTACGAAGATTTGATGGACTGGATTATTTACTTTCAATTTGGCGTGCAACTCAAGGTTGGTAACGGACGGTGAAATCTACTAATCACTCTTGCATCGTAGCTTGCATGCACAAACTTTGTCAGGTGTTATGCATACCGGTGCCTGAACTCCAAGACTACGCGGACTGCATGGTCTATCATACTCCATAGGACATGTACTGTAGCTGCTCCAGGCACAACCAGAGACTGGCAGAGTTAGGCTAGGCTCAAGACCTTATAGAATTGAAGTCGACTGTCCAAAACAAGCCTGTACCCGCAGACTACTTGCACCATGCATGAGCGCCAGGGTGAATGCCAGCTAAAGCTAATATGCAATTAATTGTTCATTTACGTGTACTGGGCTATTACTGATGGCAAGGATTGTAATGTTGCCATTTTGCCAAAGATTACTGGATACGGTTAAAGGGAAGGATTGCTATCAGTGCCGTACAGGCCACAGAGGCCAGATGGTATCTTTTAAATCCAGATACAGCAGCAGCAACAATTTAGAGCCACATGAACAAACATGGATGTTCCAGTACTATCAAAAAACATCTTTTTTGTTAAATCTTGCCTTGGGATTGAATCATATGAGACTATATTCTTAATTGCTGGACAAAATCAGGCAAAGTAATTATCGTTTAGTGCCTCGTGCCTATATGTATACGTGAAGAATTTCTATAAACTTTACCTTTTAAAGAAATAGATGTACACAATAAATGGTGTAAATATGGGGCTATTGCTGTGTTTGTCACTGTTGTTATTTTTGTTATTTTTGTTATTGTTGATGTTTGTTCTTGCTGCTGTTTGTATTTGTAGTTATTATTGTTGATATTTGTTGTAGCTGTTGTTGTTATTGTTGCTGCTGCCGTCTTACTGCCTGTAACATTTTGGACAGATTTCATGTAATTTTACATTAGTGTAAGAAGCTGTCTAATTCTTTTTCTAGATGTAACGCTTACTACATTTAGTTCTATAAAAAAAAAAAAAAAAATTGGGGGTTATACTGCTTATCATCTACATCATTTTACACATAGATAACACTCTTCGACTCCAAACAGACAATTTATATGTACCTGTCTGGTATGACCATAGACAGCTACATTTATGATTGCTCATATGAAGCATCATCTCTACAATCAATTCAACATGCAGCTTAATCATCATTATCAATATGCTGAAAAGATTACGTCCAAATAAAGCCAAGTCAGTATTCATATATCAAAACCAATATGCAGCCAAGTTCAATTTCCTCTCAGATACTGAAATGATAATTACAAAAATTTCATTAAGAACTTCGTTCTAATCATCACAAAAGCATTCCTTTCTTCCAATCATGATTCATCCACTGTCGGTTCATTTCTAATTACGTGCTATTCACTCTCTCTCTCTTTCTGCAGATGAAGTACCTGGTACTATTTTTATCATCGACCCATCTTACAAAAAAATATTGCTTCGGAATTCCAATCAACAACATGTACAATGAGTATGAAAAATGCAGAGAAACATCAATTTCAGTACATTGTACAAATGAAAAGAACATCTACTATCCCTCTTGACAACTACATTGCAATTACTCACATTTGTAGTTTTTCAAGCACACACAGAGTCCTTTTTGCCTGAAAATTAATAAATACCATGTATGGCAACTTTTTACAGTGTACCTTGTGAAGTACTAACATTGCGCATGTTTTAAAAAAAATGATTATATACATATTTCATACATCCAAATATTTGATCCAAAAAAGATTGTAGAATAATCTAGAAGTATTCATATCAACCCATTTCTAACTAAATATTGTTTTCGTATTCAGCATTGTACTTATAAATACTAATTACTATAATATCCTGTGTACTAATGTCTTTTTAAAATCCTTGTAAGCTTAATTTGCTGACATTTTCGAAAGCTTTTTGATTAAAACTTGCATGGAAATCAATTTAATTGGTAGGAATTCTTTTTCTTTGATGTGCCGTAAATCAATTTTTCAAAGTTCAAAAGCATTAAGTTGTCGTACATGACGAAATATGCTAAGCTCTGCTGATATTATGTGCATGCGTGTATTTGTACACATACATGTATAAAATGCAAATGCAAACATAAAAACACTTTCATCTACAGCACATGATTGCGATAGAGAAACTCCGATCATCAAAATGACTGAGGTTCCAGTCTTAATTGGTTAATAGCATGACGACATCAAACGGGAACGAGATGAATATGAAATACGAAAGCCACAAAAACAATCGATTGAATGCTTAAGAGTAAATGTACTACAAATGAGCGCACCCCACGCATTTCTAAAACCATGCATCCATTGACATGCCGGTACAAGTAATAATCTTCCTTCAAAAAATGAATTTAGAAGGGTAAAAGAAATTACACAAATATCATGATTTTTAGAAGGTGTAGCTCCAACAAAGGATCTCAATTGCTTGGATCAGACCATCACTCTATACTAATGAAGGTTTTTTTTAATGTCTGATATTGTGGCATGTCTTCTAGTTCTTCAATTGCAATAACTTAAGAAGTTCTCATGAATATATTCACACATCTTCCAGACTCCATATTAATGGATGCCCTATAGAACTACGGTGTATCAAGGCTTGTACACATATATGGCATTGTAAACTGTGGCAGCTTTTTAAGCTCAATTTAAGCTTCCCAGGTGAAATCATCTGTCCCTAGCAATCTTGATGAAAGTCCTATCAGTGGAAATGAATTGCTAGCATGCTTTCATTGCCAATTGCAAAATCAGTCTGGAAACTTTCTATAATGGTTCTGTGAATGAACATTATTCGAAAAGAAATCTTCTGGCTGCATTTGGCAGTTATGGCCATGATATACACTGAATAAAGTTTTCGATACAAAAGACCCTAAACAAAAACAAACAAATATACTTCGGAAGGAAACTATCCAAATCAAAATCAGTATTTTCTCAGGTATTAACCATGATTAGCCATTTTTAAGAAATATTGGTAAAAGGATAACAGAAAAGTTTGAGGAAAATAAATGCATTCTATGAAAAAGTAATGATTTGAAAAAAAGAACTTTGCCCGGTTTTGCCCTATGCTAAATTGCTCGCCACTTAGAAGTTAGAATTACATCATTTTTTCCTTCTTTCTGCTGATTTGAACCGATTTTTGTTAGTCCAAGTTCCTTTTCATTCCAAGAAATATGCCCGAAAAATACTGACTACACGATCAAACCATTGGAAATGAAACTGTATCCAGTTTGCCAACACTATTCAGTATATTGTGCATACAAAAAACATTGTTTTCTATATAGATGCAGCACCTTAAAAGTTCAAAGTAAAAGTCAATGACCAAAGAATTGGCCAATAAATCATCCTGGTCATTTGATTCAATGGCAATTAATTCTGTCCTTACATTTCACACTCTCCACTCCATGCATGCACACCGACTTTCCGCAGCACTTAATCAATTTTTGAAACATCACTTAATCATAGATGCGACTTGTGGTTTGCGGTCACTTTTAACGAGGTGACCGGCTAATACGGCTGGTTCCTAATCTATATACACAGGCTTGTAAACACTCGCAAATTGCAGGGCATAAATTATGCACGTTTATGCCCTGCATATTGACTGCATATTGATACATCTTTGTGCAGAGCTTAGCGGGCCGAATCTAGGCCTTTAGACCGCTCCACGGAGAGCTGAGCTCACTATTTCACCAAGAGATGTGTGCTTGACTAGTGACTACAGAAAAGGACGGGTTCAATGAAAGCAAAATTTAATAGCTTCCTCATTCGTTTTGTGCCAATTTGAAGGATATACAGGTGTATGAACAGGATTGCTCTTGAGTACTCTCAATATTCAAATGGGACAATAAATGACATGTTTTGCATCTATCCTTTAGATCAGCTCTGATGTAGTGCCAGGTATCCATAACATTCTATGATAGGTTTAATAATGACATCTACATGTAAATGTTTTTTTTTAAAGGGGAGGGGAGGACAAGGGTGTATTAAGCCCATTTTGAATGGGAGGGGGGGGGGGGGTCGTCTGATGAAACATGCTGACTAAAACAGCTGAAAATTCCAATAATAATCTTTTTTTTTTTAAAGAGTCATCAATTCTTGCAATTTGCCATCACCCTACAAAAATGTCAAAGTTCCCTCTTTAACAAAAAATTAAGACAGGTGGAGGGGGCGGGTTGTCATATCCCAATATCCTCCGCCCCTCCACCTTTTGATGCTCCCTGCTCCCAGATGTCCAGGTAAAACAATGAACGAATGGTTTCATGAGACTCGAGACTAATGATACAATCATAGTATGCTTCATATTCCCGTAACTTTTAACACACAAATACATGAAAGAGAATACTAGTTGCATGCAGGTACATGTACTATTTTACCATCCTATCTTGCAATTCATTTAAACGTGAAATGGTTTCTATTTTGCCACAGAACTCTTTTAAAGGCAGTCGATTCATGTGTGAGCCAAGCTACAGTATACACTCTTCTAATGACGTTAATGCATGAAATTGCACACAGTAATGTTCATTAAGGTGCAAAAATGTATATTGATTCAAATCATGCTTAATTACATTATTCTCTACAATTAACCTATGCTGGCTTCTTTGGAACAAAGAAGGCTTTCAAAAATTAAAATAATTCAATATTTAAGGCCCTAGATTCTGGTCTGAAGTTAATTTTAGATATTGCAACTTCAATGAACTGTGATAGAATTAATACTGCTATATATATATGCTCATTTAAGTTCCACATTTAGTTGAATAATAAAATTGAGACACGTTTTAAGAATCAAATATGTACCCAGTATATCAACCTTGACATTTAAAATTGAAACCAAATTCTCTAAACATGCCCTATTTTTTTACCATTGCAGCTTTTTTTCTTCAATCCTACAATATAAATCATCTGTGATGGGGGCCAGAAAGGCATTATCTCCTTGACTATTGAAGTATGTGAATTAATGCCCTTCTAGCTCTGAACAGATACACTTAAATTAGCATTTAGAAAATTAGCATTTAAAGGTACTATGTCCCATTTGCAGGCCAAACAAATGAAAAAGTTAAATTCCAACTGCATTTGAAAGAAAATACTAATTTATAACTTCCCTAAAAAAGGTGGGGCTTGAAAATGTCTTCAAGTGGGAAAATAACGACTATTAGTTGTCAAATCGACTTTAGGGCTATAGAGCCCAAAAGTAATAGTCTTGATTTTCAGACAATTGTACTGAATGGTCATACGTTTTATGCTGCGCAAAGATTCAATCAGTTTAAACTTGGCCATCACAAGAAGTGGGTTATTGATGTAGACAAATGCTCATGTACCCTTTACAACTCTTTTCATGTATGTTATTACCAAAGAAGAAAAAAAGCCAGTCATTCATTCAAAAGTGTCTGACAGTGAAGTCTAGCAAGTAAACAGGTTTTCTTGCATAATTTGAATATGAGGACACTGCTAACGTTTAAATTTTACAGATAGGACATACATGACATATTCATAATTCCTGCAAAGTTCTACAGCATTTGAGGTTGGCTGCAAAAGGGACATAGTACCTTTAAGCCCCTATAAAGTGTTGGGAGCCCCAAATTCACAAAATTTTGCAAAAATTTCCCCCCAAAGATGTGTTTGAAGACAAATATTGATAAAAGAATACATAATTTGGGTTTTCTGTTCCCCACAGAAAACCTTCATTTGTATTCTGTCATCAATATTCAACTTCAAACACATTTGCTTGAAAATTCTTGCAGAATTGTGTCTAAAATGACATCCTCTTTCACAAGTATGATACAATTTAATGAAATTTTGCCATCAAATATTTGGGGCTCCCAGCACTTTAGAGGGGCTTTAAAAAGGGTAAAATATATCAAATTAATAACGGCATCTGTCATCAATGACAGGATCACGTTGTTTCTCTATCCACAGACAAAAAATTATTTAACCAGTCCAAGGCCCTTCTGTGAACTTAAAGTATGGCGCTATATATCACGGAGAGCTTTTAAGACTCTGTGACCCTTGTAATGTATACTTTAATCCTATGATGATAAACATTGGGCTACTGTCCATCATATCTTATAGGGTAATGAGGCTGCTAATCCCGCGAGGTCTTCACTTGGAATATCTCGAGGATGGGCTGCAGTAGGTTAAACCCGCTATCACAACACGGCTATAAATATTCATTAGAGGCAAGTCACGTCAATACAATCGATAGGCAGAGGCGAAGGCTTTCTGCACTGTACCTAAATTGGTTGGAGAGCGAGAGCGGGAGTAGCTAGATGGAGGCGGGCGGACGGACGTCCTTGTGGAAGCCCAGCCACCGTGCATATGGAGTTTGGATGGGGGTGTTTGGAGAGAGGGAAACGGGACGGGGAGGTGCTGTTATGAAATATCATGTGCAAGGGACAAGATCACGATTTAATTAAGGATGAAAATTCAATAATACCATTTCTTTTCGATCGAAATCTATTTTTCCACTGTTCCATGACGTCTCCAGCTTGTTTCGTCCTCTTTTACTCTCTATCTCAGTCCTTTCTCTCTTCCTCTCTTGCTCATTCTTTCCTTTTTCTCTCCTATTCCTACATTTTGATTTCTCTCTCTCTCTCTCTCTCTCTCTTTCTTTTCTCCTACTCTCAGGAAATCCCCTTACCTTTCTTTTCATCTCATCTTTCATCTCTAACCTCTCCTCTTCCCTCCCCCTCTCTGTCTCTGTCTCCTCTCCTCTCTCTCTCACTCCCTCTCCTCTCTCCCACCCTCTCCTTCTCCTACATGTACATCCCTCCCATTCTCTCTCTCCTCTCTCTCTCTCTCTTTCTGTCTATCAACTTACAATGGATTCATCAGCACATGAGTGCACAACAAACACAATAATCAAATCATTAATTCACTTATCCTCCTTTAGTTTTACTCTAATTTAATTACACCATTCCCAGTCTACACAAATTATATCTATTTGCTTTCAAGAATAACCCTGTACCCTGTCCATTAGTGCTCAAGTGATGCTAGAGAGTAATAATCTATATGACAAATAATGATAGCATGACCATGATATTTCATAAGGCCCTGTTCATACGTGGCATGTAAGCCAACTCAAGAAAAAAAAAGCTACAGCTAAATTAATGTCATAGTGCTCTTCAAATTTCAGTTTCTCACAGTAAACAGACAAGTGAGTGAGTGGCCTAGTCATGCACACTTACATGGAGCTTTTTCCAAGTTCCTATTCATTTACACCTCAAAAGCTTCTGATTTTGCAGTGCAGCATTTTGTTGAGCGGTTTATATCACCACGTGTGAATGGGGCTTGAGTCATGTTATATGTCTAAACTCTAAGTGCTACTTGTCTCAAGGTTTGGCAACTGTTTTTATTCCTCGATGTGCATGCCTTCGAGGCAGACATGCATTGAAAAATGCCATCTCTCAGGTTTAGACTTACGTCCGACCCAATCTCTGAGCCGTGAAAAGCCGCAAATGGAATTTGTCCGAGAGCCTTCTAAGCCCAAAGAATCGCGAGAAGGGACAAAGGCCGTGGAGACCGTGAGACGCAATGCATTAGATGATGGGCAGGTAATTGCTTCACCTACTGGTTTTCACAACACACGGTGCTAAAGCAAATGTTTCTGTAGGCTCTAACAAGCTTTTATCATGAATATGCTGCACTACTAAACACAAGAACATGGACTCAATTTGCCATAGCACATTCCAAAGATGTGCATC
The DNA here is from genome assembly GCF_000002235.5 of Strongylocentrotus purpuratus. Classification (NCBI taxonomy): domain Eukaryota; kingdom Metazoa; phylum Echinodermata; class Echinoidea; order Camarodonta; family Strongylocentrotidae; genus Strongylocentrotus; species Strongylocentrotus purpuratus. The sequence goes on along the minus strand of NW_022145613.1, from coordinate 33,039,468 downwards.
CTAACCTAATCAACATGAACCTACATGTACCTTCATTTTTGCTCCAAGTGCATGAAAATGAAATCTTGAAGGTAACGACATTTCATTATATTTTACATGCAAACCAAGAAAGAAACTTCAATCCTCATAATTCAGCTCTCAGACTTCAATGGTAAGATGTGTTTTATCGAAACTTAGCAATATATTATATCAAAAACTCTCTCTAACTTAATTTGGATAACAAAAAGCATGGTGCTAGGAAGATATTTTCTACACAGAGTGACTGCCTTTTTCGCTCTCAAGCAGAAGATCTCAAGTTGCTAATTTGTGATCCTGTATTAAATGCCTTGCAATCATTTTATAATGCTACCAAATGGAGAAAAAAAATCTTCCACCAATGCTTTTTAAAATAAGATTACCGATGTTTGATAACATTTTCAAATATGAGATGCATAAAAAAACATGGACATAACTATCATTGCTGCCCTTTAGCATAACTAAGATGATAGCCCAAGCATTGGTGAGACTTCACGACACGCCGGAGACACCCCTCTGCCGAACATGCCTAACTCCGTTGTACTTCACACTGAAATTATGTGTCGAGATGGCTGAGATCTTGATTAAAAAACAGTTTGACCTAAGGGAGGATTCGCTAAATTGCAGCATATCTGGTACCCTGAGCTGAATAATATTGATAGGTCGACAGGTAGGGAGAGATAAAAAGACTGAAGGTGAACAACCCCTGTCTAAAAACACAGAGCTTCGATGCTGATAGGGAGGGAGGAAGTGGGACTGATTTCATATGTTAAAAAAAATTTGTTGGGGCTTTTGATGTGGATAAATTCTCGCAAGTGTCCATCTTTATATCACCTCATTTGTTTCATCATATCAAGAAAATTAATACCTGTATATCAAAAAAGAGAAAATAGTAATAATATAATAACATAAGGGAAATAATGATAGCATTTTCATGACACATCTCATCTATATATGCATTTTTAAAACATCCCGGTATTCCAAATCATTTTGAATGAATGTGATAAATGTGATAAATTTATATATTGAATACCTTATGGCATCATTTCTGAAAAGTCATAAAACCTCAATATTGCATTATCAGTGTCATGCCACGTAAGACAGATTATTTGACAAAATAGTTTATCAGCTTCAACATAAGCTCAAACTCTCATGGTAATGAAATATTTCTTCTTTAGACGAAGGAAGAGGTAGTGGGTTTTAGGAAAGAGAGAGAATATATATCACACACCCTGATACAACAACTACATGCCTCTGTAACAATACTGACCGGGTCATGTGACAGATCACATGACGGGATGAGAGGTGAACAGCCTTCCCTCATCAGCCAGATGAGGGCACATTAATATCACACAACGTGACACATCATTCCTCGGAGGGTCGATGTAAACGAGCCCCTTGGGGGCTTCTCAGACAAGATATATGAGCTACCTGTGATGAATGATATTGCCTGCCGAGAGCCAAAAGGGCGTTAACTTTAATGATATCGTTGAACGAGAACCAGAAAGATGTTAGCACTGTATAAGAAGATGATATCGTAGTAGAGGATTGGTGTTAACCCTTACAGTGTTATGAGGATGCATAGGTGTGTGTATGATGCATAGCCATCCAAATGATGTACATGTAAAACGAGCCCCTGGAGGGGATTCTCAGACAAGATTTATGAGATATTCTTCATGAATGATATTGTCTGACGATGCACAGTTGTGTGTACATGTATGATGCACAGACATCCAAATGATAACCAATGATATTCATATCATCCAAAGTACTTTGCTTTTATTTCATAAACAAAAAACAACTTTGCATGATCCCTGGTTTACTTAAAACATTATCATTTACAATTGCAGAGCAGTACAAAATGTGGTGATTGATGTGTAAACAAGTCATTTCCTGATGGTATAAATAGCACAATTTTTTTTAAAATTGCAAACACATTTTCCCAATCTATCACAGGTAGATATGAAGCTATTGCATAGATATCTGAGGTAAAAAAAAAAGAAAGAATTGATTTTGAAAGATTTCATCTTAAACCACCCTCGGACAGATTGATGCTTCATACTGTAGTTCATTTTATAACTTTGCAAAATAATTATCCATGTGTATCTTTGTATACACACAGACTTGCCTCTGCATGACTACCATGTTGTGCACATATTCTATTTCTGATTGGTCATGACAAGATGTGTGTGTAGTATAGCAGAAAATACGTTCGCAGGTCACATTGTCTGTAATGGATGAATAGGTTACATGCTTTTTCAGTATTAACAGTGAATATGTATGAAAGTCATTCATGGTCGTCTTCTTGTGTGGGTATGTGTATATGAGGGTGGACATAGTTCTCAATTACTTGTTTGTTGCTATGTTGCAAGCTGTACCACATGACGTGTGTCGTAGAAGTGGCATTATATTGGAACCTGAATATAAGGACCATTCTAGAGTGATAACAATGATCTTATAGGCAGGTGGTCTTTTTTATACAAGTTAATTTCATCCATGTTCCAATGGAAAATTCTGTTCAGGGGATGCAAAACTTGTGGTCTTTATAGACAGGTGGTTTTATACATGAAAATCATTTCAAGCATGTTTCAATGGAGTCCGATGTTCAAGAGAAACAAAAGTATGGTCTTTATAGACAGGTGGTCTTTCTATATAGGCGGTCGCTACATCAGGTTTGACCAGTACTGAATACATAACAAACTGACTTGTTAACATCTTTACATTTATCTATCTGTACATCTTCAGAGCCTACACTTGATTTAGATACATGTGCCTTGCTTACTTCTCCTTGAAGAACTCAAGGGAAATCAGCACCGTACAAGAGCTTGACGTTTAAAGAATTGTTTGCTCGCTATTTTCTCGCTCCTTCTGCTCTCTCCAAAGTCTCAACAGAGTCTTCTTAGAAATCATGTATCGAATTAAGCAACTAATATGGGACAACAACACTTAGCCTGAGGTGCTATCTTTACTACCGTAACATTGTCAACAGAATCTTTAAACGTAGCTATAGAATAATCCAACGAATCACACCGCATAAACGGCTCAATTGAACAATTAATTCATCTGAAAATAAGATTTGATGATCAACAGTATGAGTGGGATGCAGATATGTTCCAGGTCGACTACCGTATGTGATAAAAACCAGACTATTGCCGCGAGGGGGTTATACTATTGCGATGATACCCGGGTTAATTCCATTTACACGACAGGTAGGATATCGGGCACGAGGGGTATCTGCGGAAGAGCGTATTTGTCTGAGACTGTCACCACGCTAGAGGCTAAGTATCACCGCCGTGCTCCGAGGGCCATGGCGTTCCATGCGTCTGGGCTCCTTCCTTACCGCTTTGGTAAATAATCATGTCGCGTGAGGCTTCAAGATGTATCGTTTTCACCTCTCCAGCTCCGGCGTGTGCAAACACGGGCAGGTGATTAAAGCGACGAGTCATCGGGGGTAAATACGGGGCTACTTTGGCTCAGCGGGAGGGAGCCGTGGATATTTCAGACTACCTGTCAAGTTTCCTTGAGCCTCGCAGAAATGGTAACATTGCAGAGCAGAAGAAAAAGTAGCATTACCTCAAATCAAAGTACTTGGTACATCTGCCACACACACTGCAAGATTATCCAGTACAAATGTGTTGAATATAATCTGTGATTTCAGCAACGTGGCATATTAAGTCAAAGCACCAAACCTATGTCCTCTCTGCCATTTTATTATCTTTCAATCAAGCATCCTCATACATGTAAATGTAGGTCACCTGTATGCAACATTGGAATAACATCATATGTATTAAAGCAAAAATTAGGATTTTCTATGTGTGCACTGGCCTGTTCGAAAGAATCAGTTTCATACTTAGATGACATCATTACTGATTTTGTTGTAGATTAAGGGCTTCTTAATGCAAACAAATGACTTATAAAGCAATCTGTTTCTTTGATCCTTTTCTTGTGTGCTTCTTAACAGAGCACTTGTCCTCGGAGCAAATGTTGGATCACCGTCTCTGTGACCTGACCTCTGCCATCTCCAATCCAATAATGAAAAGATCTGGATTATTGGATGACAGGCAAAACACTCGCATCCGTGCCAATGCTAGCTGTATTTCACATCACTCTACTCAGAGATTAGGATAGTAACATAAAATGCACTTTGATCTATGAACACATCACTGGAAAATAATTTAGAAAGTATCAATTATCTTTAATAACATGTATATAGACACAGATTTGGTTAAAGAGCTTCCGTAGTTTAATAAACAGCCGGAACAGTCCATTTCTTTTCTAAAATGGAATTGACCTTCTTATTCTAATTTATACCGCTCTGTGACCTCTGCAACCTCCAATCCAATAATGAAAAGATCTGGATTATTGAGTGGCATGCAGGCGAAAACACTCGCATCCGTGCCAATGCTAGCTGCATTTCATAGTACTCAGAGATGAAGATGGTAATATTAGATGTAGTTTGATCTATGCATACCGCACGCACAATCCTACAAATCTGGATCGCATATGGATTAGACCAACAGAATCAATAGCACTTAAATCCAAAGAAAACTGGACTTTAGGGTAGATTAAGCAGAGGAAAGGAAAGGCAGATCACGTCTCTTTTCTCAATTTCACTACTTTCTCTCAGCTCATTCATGTCACGATCTGAAACTTTCACTCATTGTTGATGACAAACACTTTTGCAAAGTTACAAAAAATTCAGCAATGTCATTCAGGCACATTGATGTATGAAACCTTTCATGAATCTCGACCAATGGCGAAAGTAGTTTCATGCGTGGGAAAGTTTCTAGTTTTGGATCTTTCCATTTCATTTTCCATGTCTGTATCCTCTTCTCACATCCCACAATGATGCAGTTCACATACCCATTGTATTTTTAGATCTACCGTATAAATTAATACCACATGCCAGATAGGGAGTATCATCTCTCTATCTGTCTGCATATATAGGTTTACCTCATTACTCCATCCCGCTATGTTTCTCTCTGTCTATCTGTCCACCCCCTCTTCACCTTCTCACTTTGTCTCTGTGTCTGTGTGTGTCTCTCTCTCTGTCTTCTCTTTTCTTTCTTTCTTCTCTCCCTATGTCCATATGTTTCCATCCCTATACCGTTATATATCTCCCTCACTCCCCATCCCCTCCCTCTTTATGTCTCTCTGTCTATGACCTAGATTGTATCTCTCTATCTTTACTCTATAATCTATACTTACTCTCTATCACTTACTGTCTGTCTCTTTCTTTCTCTGTCCATATACATGTATTCCCATCCCTATCTTTCCCATTGTCTCCCCCCTCTCTCTCTCTCTCTCTCTCTCTCTCTCTTTCTCATTGTCCCTCTCCCTCCCTCCCTCCCTCCCACCCTCCTTTCTCTCTCTCTCTCTCTCTCGCTCTCTTTCTCTCTCTCTCTCTCTCTGTCTCTCCCTCCCTCTGTCTCTCTCTCTCTGTCTGTCTCTCCCAACTTTAATGGAGATGAACTTGAGCAGTAGGCCACAAATGGGCTTATTGATTGATGAATGTCAACATACCCAGATAGTCTTTCTGTAATGACACCCTATAACAGATGGCCCGGTCAACCGGAGTGTCTTTTTATGCATGCGCATCTCTCTCCCTACTTAAATCACCTAGCCAGAGATGATCATGCCTCATTAAATTGTCGCTGGTTTCCACATGCAACATATCAACGGCAGACTTTGAGATTTTCGTCATGTTCACCTGTATTTCCTGTATTTCCTGTCACTTCGTAACCTTGTCATAACACTATTCTTTTTATTAAAATGTTTTGCACCCTTTATCTATCTGCTCTAGTCATCACCAAGAACAATTATTTCTTGTCTGGCTATATGCAGGCCTTTTTTGTAATGATTTCAGTTCCATCCCAATATTTGTTAAAAAGTGCTACTTTCATCTTCCTCCCCCTTCAACACATTTGCCAGCATTCCATATGCCCTCTTCATGATATCAAACTTTGTATCTATTCCACCCTGCACTCTCTACATCTGTATCTCTCTCTTTCTCTCTCTCTCTCTCTCTCTCCCCCTTTCTTCTTCTCTCTTTGCTTTGTTCTTCTTATTACTTCTCTCATTCCTGTCTCTTTCTCTCTCCCTCTCTAAACTTGAGCTTCACACTGGAAATGAGCTTATTGATTGATGAAAGTCATCTTGCCAATAGTTTCTCTACATGTACGTGCACATAAACAGATGGCAGACACTTATACACGTATAGCAGGACTATTTATGGCTAAAAATCAACCTCCTAAGTTCAAATGTAGTGCACGTTGTATGGCTGCCATGTCCCTGAAGTTCTGCTTTGTGATAAAACCTTTTCTTTTTTCTGGTATCTCTTGCCTACTCAGTATACCCTAAAATGCACTTCCTGTGTAAATCCTTAATCATTCATGAATAATTCAAAAATAAATTTGAGCATCTTTGCAGAATGTATACTACCGGTACTTCAAAACAAGGTTTTGCCCATCTTTGAATGTGCCTGAAGCACTTACACGTAGATGTAGTTCAAAAAGTTTCAAGAAGCGATCTGAAATAATCATACTACTGATGCACACCTGCATTTAACTTGTTTGTTGCCTCATTATATTTCTTTAAGAACAAATCCAATAAATATCTTCTACTTTAATAGTTGACATTTCCTCTTACGAAAGTGCAAAAATTTACTTTACCGGTAGTCTAGTCGTTAAGTTTTCATTGGCATCAGAAATGGCTCATCAGATGTTGCATTATGGGTTAATTCTATTATTGTTGGCCAGTGTTTTTGTGCCAATTGGCAATCTTGAAAAATATATAATAATATTAACAACAACAACAACAACAATGTGTATTGTATACCAAGGATAGGCTCATCAGTAATAATACTGTTCTCCCTGAGGGCCCTGCAATCACATTATTATCCCAGCTTTATATATATATATATATATCATTCTCTTCATTATGTTCTTTAAAAACAAGAAAAAATCCTTTCTTTAGCATAATATAGTTTTGAATCCCGGAAACATAATACAAGCGATCCCCAAAGTAATCACTGTATATGTCTGGCTACTAAGAACCATCACACCAACCAACATCGGACTGACAAAAATATTTCATGCCTTTCCGCCGAATAAAAATGAAATACTTCATACCGGGTAATTGACAAATACCTCCCGCTCGCCCCAAGGCTCTCCTCATTAGCATGCATGTTACACACACCTGACAATCAAGCTTTCTCTCACATTTCCCTTTGCATCACTAGTTTATGTATCTGGAAACGCATCATCCAATACATGTATGTTTTCATCATTATTTATGTCTTCTTCGTTTTGGAATATATCAGTGTGATGTCCCCTACGCACAATAATATCTTCTGTAATTTTGGGATATATGTCATCAGTTTTTCATAGTCAATTTTAACTTCTTCTCAAGTTTGTCACTTGTAATGCATTTTTTATAATAATGTGGTATAATTAAATTTGATTCAATATGCACTGTATAGTTGTCAGCATGGAAGACACAAATTTGGTCAAATATTTCAGTTTTTTAGTTTTATGATTAGAGAAGAAACAATACAGTATCGCAGAGAAGTTAACAAATTGGATGATATATGGACTGAAATATTTGTTTCACTGCAGTCAAAGAAATGTAATAACTTCATAATCAGTATTTCAAGTAATGTACATCCACTGGTCGTGCATCCTTCAGCACCCTTGTACCAAACATAAAATGATTATGTATGCATATTATTTATATTACCCCTTTTTCACCTGTACTTGTGTATTTTCATTTCTTCACCTGAACACCCTGCGGCTGCACTATTGTAAACCTGATTGAAACCAACACAATAAATTGAATTGAATTGAATTAGAAACTACTTGTTAGGTAGACACCTCCAACAATTGAATTACGCAATTTGCCAATCCAAAAAGGGCAATCCTTTCATGCTGTGCTCGCCCTAAACAAACTTGACAAACAAGCGCTCTGATTCAATTGATATATTTCCAATTGGAACGACCTTGAGTGCTGTTCTACGCTTTTACCATGGACACAAAAGCCTTTTAAGCCCTAATACATCACAGAAGACAAGCAACTGTATGTGTTTCTGCCCAATTAAACATCCTCAAGAAAAAATCATGTGCATGACGAATTTGGGTTAATTTGGGAACAAATTTGATTCCCACACATAGCACTAACAGGTAAGAATACAAAGCATGATCCACTTGAATGAATGTATCGTCTGTTGAGACGCCATGCAGAAGGGTACTAACATTAATATCTGTTCACACAAGTCTTAATGCTCTTCTGGTTGGTTTGTTTGTTTTACTTTACTGCTAAGAGAGCATGTGTATGCTGGTAAGAAGGAATGCAACCAGGAGACTGACGGCTTTAAGGCCTCTCCGAGAGACTTGGTAATACAAAGAGCACTAGCACATCAAATTGGTTTCAAATCCTGAACCTCCCAGTTACTAGACCACTACTGTATACCACTGAGCCAAGGTGCCTCACTTCTGGCTCACTTTCTGGCTAACAACATATGAGATCATCTGTTGTTAGCCACAAGGTTTATTACTTCAAAAGGGCCTACATGTATTTTAAAACAGAGTTAAGGCAATTGCGCTTTTAGCAGACAAGTGGTATCTGTATCCGTTGATTCCAAAACAGAATTTTTCTTACACAGGATTTAGAGTTGGAGGCTTGTCTGTTTAATTGAAAATACCAAAACAATATGAGATGGCCCTCATTTTCAACTTTTATCATTTTTAAAAATAAAATTAAGCTCTAATTTCGCAAACAAACATGAAATTCCCTTCCCCTCTCCTTCTTTTCCACCCACTCCCCTCTGTCATCTTTACCTAAGTGGCTTTTATCTGAAGAAGACTCTCCTTGTAGGGGACTTCATGCAATTTCTTCAAATAACAACAGCTCTCCATTTTCACTTTTCTCTCCTTTCAAGTCCTTACCTTTTACATGATCTCAATCTCAAAATGCCTCTCACTGCATGCAAGTGGTCTCCGTAGACTTTCAAGAAACACCATTATCTCACTTCTGTCCTCCCCCCCCCCTCTCCTATCACTTGCTTTTCAGTTTCCATCCTCCTCTATAGGCCTGTCTTCACTATCTCGAGATTGCCAAATATCCGGCTATTTGAACTATCCCGATCGCAAACTATCCAGCTAATTTGCGTCTTCATCAGACCGAAGTAGCAATTAGAAGGATATTTGGTCAGGATTGTCATCCCAAGATATCTTGGGATAGTTTGCAAAATATCCTACTATTTGGCAAAATATCCAGCTATTTGTCCCGTGCGTCTTCACTATATAGACCGAAGATTCGCAATACACGCTAACGCTGAGCAAAATATCTCAAGCTAATTTCTCAAGGTCACGTTTCAAGTTTCGAGGTCGAATCTCGAGATAGTGAAGACGTGATTTGTTACTTCGGGATTATTTCCCAAATAGCTGGTTATTTGGCAATCTCGAGATGATGAAGACGCGCCTTATTTCAGCATTTTCTACATATACAGGCCGAGAAGGGTTTGCTTTTCTCTGGTCTGGTAAAAAAACAAGCACGGTCTGTTGAGAGCCAGAAAGGCAGTATGCCCTTTGGGCTCGCAGAATATGATATATTATACCTTGCTGTTGTCACCGACTCTATTACTTTTATCTTCAGTTTATCACGGCCAGAAGAAGAAAAACCTTGATTAATATTTATCCTTCCTTTGAGCAATATTAATTCCAATTGGATAAAGATGGTCTAATCCTTCTTATCCCTTCCATTTTCAGATTGAATCTTTACATTTACTTTCACTACTTTTATTACATGTACTTTTTCCTACTCTTATATATGTCCCTATCCAGCCTGTTCACCTCTTCCTTCCCTCCCTCTTCTCCCTCCACTCCCACATCTTCCCTCCTTGATCTCTTTTCCATCACCTCCCTCTCCTCCCTCTTCTCTCTCTCCTCCCTCCCATCTCTCTTCTCCTTCCCTCGCTCTCCTCCCCCTCTACCTCTTCTCCCTCCCCTCCCTCTCCTCTTTCTTCTCCCTCCCCTCCATCTTCTCCCACCCACATCTTCCCTCCTCTAAAATCTTTTCTCTCCCCTATATCTTCCCCCTCCCCTCCCCTCTCCGGCCACCCCTACGATTAACCTCTTCATTCTATTTGAAGAGCTGTCTCACTGCCCTCAATCCATCTTCAATGATGTAAATGACCTCAATATGAACCAACCTTCTACATGTAAGACTACAGCTGCCCGTAGGCTTGCATTCCCGTCCTCCTTCCTTCCCATCCTCCATCTTTCTCTACTCATCCTCATCCCATTTCATCTCTGCAGTCATGATCCTTCTTAAGTCACCCTTCTTTGCACTAGGTAAATCCTTCCTTTTTCATGTTCATAAACTTCCTGAAAACAGATCATTTATTTTTTTCTTCTTCACATTCATGACTTCTCGTAACAATTTCCTGAATTTCTTCTTTCTCCTTTCCATTTTCTTACCTGCTTTCTGCACCTTCTCTTTGCAAGAAGGGCTCTTGACCGTTGATGCCTTCTATACATACATATATGCCTTTCTGCAGCTCAAACATTATTTTGTTCCAATGAAAACTGACCCAAGCATTATATTGTCAAAAATATGTAGTAAGGATAAGGGTTTTGGACTGATTTTGATTTTGATTTTAAATTAGGATTGGGATTACGATTACGTATTGACTACAGGGCAACTGTCATCAGAACTCATCATCAGTTGAAAGCCATAAGGGCATTAACTTTTTATATCTCATACTTTTACACAGACTTAACTCCCTTCTAGCTCTAAATAAATGATATGTCATACAATCGGACCTGTGCAGGTATCATCAACAGAGCTTTGTGCACTTTATCTCATTTACATCATTCATCCCTTTTGCCTCCTCTGTCTTTTTGGGGGAGTGCTACTTAACGCGCTGGCCTGCCCGCCATGACCTGTTTACAGGTAAACTGGAGGCAGCATCTACCCACTAATGGGATGGCAAACGGAAAGCCTCCCAGAAAATGTCACCCAGTCGCCCAACAATACTGCAAATCAGACACCAGACCTCTCATAAATCCCAGCTTTTTATCCTATAAGATCCCCCATAAAGCGGGGAGCTACCATTCAGCCTCTTGAGACAACCCTACCAACCTGAAGATCTTCAGTACGCCTAAATCGGCTTTACAATCAGGAGGAGGTGAAGGGGAGGATGAGAAGGGGGAAGAAGAGAGAGAGGTAAAGGAGAGAGAGAATGAGAAGATAGAAGAGAGCAAGAAGCTTCATGGTTAGGAGGAGGAGGAGGAGGAGGAGAAGGAGGAGGAAGAGAAGGAGGAGGAAGAGGAGGAGGAGGATGGAAGAGGAGGAGAAGGGAGAAGGAAGAAGGACGGAAGAGGAGGAGAAGGATGGAGGAAAGAGAGGAGCAGGAGGAGGAGATGGAAAATGAGAAAAGCATAATGAGGAGGAAGAAAAGATGGAGAAGAAAGTGGAGGAGAAGGTGGGGTAGGCAAATGAAAGTTCAGCCCACTCAAGTTGTGTTTACCACATGACTATCACCTCTAAACAAATAAGACAATAGAAATGATATTAGATAAAGATCGTCAAACTGTTAATCTTTATTAATGCTACCTATCTCGATCTTCAGACATGAAAGTGCTTGTTTTCCCGACAAATACAGTAGCTGTCTGGGGATTTATTGTGGTAAACATGAGATTTTCTTGAGAGATTGTTTAAGTATTTGTTTGTTTGTTTGTTTTCCAAAGATATTCTTTAATTCTTCACAAGCTACATGTATATCAGAGATTTCCAGTACTCAAAGTTTTTTTCTCACCTATTCCCACCAAGTCGGCCAAAACAGAGTGCCTATTTTACTGATTCATGATAATCTGGTGACATTTTGCATTTTAATATGAGGAGTTTCATATGTTGTTCCTACTAGACTCTTTTGCTACAGTATATTTCAATTTGAACAATCACAGAGGGTTGCATGTTTTCCTAATTGTTTTAGAGGAAAGATGATAATTGGACCTGAAAAGGATAGAAACTGAAAAGCAAGTGATAGGGGGGGGGGGGAGGACAGAAGTGAGATAATGGTGTTTCTTGAAAGTCTACGGAGACCACTTGCATGCAGTAAGAGGCATTTGAACAATGTTCACTAGCTTATCAGTATGCTATACATGTACATGAAGCTGCAAGGGTCTGACCCACACGTTGTATGTTGTACATTATTATCTCGCAAACTGCATTGTATTATGTTGCAGTCCAAATCAAATCTATCAAATCTATGCTATCAAATTGCAAGATTCACCAATGTCCTTTCTACTTCTAGCCTTCTTGAGGCCTGTTATCAGCTCGAGATTGCCAAATATCCCGCTATTTGAACTATCCGATCGCAAATTATCCAGTTAGTTTGCGTCGTCATCAGCCCGAAGTTGCAATTAGCGGGATTCGGTCGGGATAATCATCCCAAGATATCTTGGGATAAATAGTTTGCAAAATATCACACTACTTGGCAAAATATCCCGCTACTTGTCTGGTGCTTTTTCACCAGCCTGAAGACTCGCACTATGCACGAACGCTGAGCAAAATATCTTGAGCTAATTTCTCGAACTCGGGTTTACGTTTCGAGCGGATGAAGACACAATTTGTAACTTCAGGATTATTTCCCAAATCAGAAATAACGGGCTATTTGGCAATCTCTAGCTGATGAAAACAGGCCTCTGGACACCTTTTGCAGGATCCATACAAGCTACGTTTACACAGGACTGTCACAGTTTTACACTTTAAGTTTGTAAAACTTCGAAGTGCGAAACAACGATCCAATTACAACCAGAGTTCACACGAGACCAAAACAACAAGTATTGAAAGTTCTAAAGTGGGCCGACACTGGGCAAGCAGTCATTGTAACTACAAGCTGGTGTAACCTTGACGTTATTTGTGCCTGCATGTCACAAACATTCAAGCAAGGATCGGTAGATATTGAGCTTGACTCAAGTTCGCTCATGGTTTATAACTTCAAAGTTTCATAACCATGAATGTGTCCGCACAACAGTCCCTGCCTGAACCTACATGTAACCTTAACCTTGAAACCTAAAGTTAATGGACTGCCATGTGAACCTAACTAATGTTAGTCCAACTACCCAATCGAAAAGCGTTATCTACTGTAACCTGCAGGGTTCGTATTTGTATCTCCACTTTATCTTGAATATGCTTAAATGGGTGTACTATTTCCACTTACATGTGATTAAAATCGTTTAAAAACCTTTTAATAGTCCATTAAACTTTGCAAGAGTTGAATGTCCACACAAATGCCCAAAGTTAGCCCAAACCTGAGTATTCTGAACTAAACATGTCAAGTACATGTACATGAGCCCTACATGATCAGAAAACTGTCTGAACGAGAAAGACTACTGCATGTCATGAACTCATTTGCCATTTATTGAAAGCTGGGGGTATTGCCATGGCAATTTCAGAAAATGGCTGAAATTGATCCTCCAAATTCCTGAGGCAGAATAGCACAAATCTTGTAATACCATATAATGGTATTACAAAATCCAATCTCGGTGGAGACAGCATCTCAACATGGATTTAATCCAACTGCTTTTTCCGCTGTCATACGCTGGTATTCTATTGCTGATGAAGATGAAAAACAACACCACAAGTCTAACCACCATGGAGAAAAAAACTGTGGTTTATGATTTTTGAAAAAATATCAAAAGCATAGCACTCATGTAACAGAAAAAATGTAAAGCAAATGACATACAAACTTACTTGTTTGTAAAGAACTGTCAATATACATGTATGCATGTTTTAAGTGGGAAAATGTTAAGCTAAATGCATGTACAAGTCAGTATCCATTACTGAGCGAAACCAAAGAAGCCTGTTCTGTGGATTTTAGATTTCACACGTCATTAATGATTGAAAACTCTCTTTTCAAAGTACCTCTCTAATTTATTGAAAAATATTTACTCTATATTTCTCCTCTTATTTGTATGTTTCGTACATGTTTATCCTATGATATAATTGTACATGATTTTCTATTCAATTACTTTTGTAAACATTTTATTCATTGTGTTTGTTATTGATCGAATTTGAGTACTCTGAATTTGTATTTATATCTTTTTGAACGCAGAAATAAAATCAATCAAACAAACATAGAAATACCTCTCTGCACCCCCCCCCCCCCCTCCCCCAACGCACTCTCTGGCCTACCTTATAGAATATAAAAATGTGCCAACAAATTGTGCCCCACCCCTAAAAAGGTTAGGTGAGGTAAAGATGGCTCCAAAAATGTGATAACCTTTGGTCTTGAAGTTTGAATTTGAAGTTTATTTGTTCCACGTTTACATCTAAAACAATTTAAATTAAAAGCGTTTAGGCAAAGATTGAATCTGTTGTTGTTGTTAGGTTGTTAGCTTCAATAGCTCGCCTGTTTTTTGTAATTTTTTGTTTTCATATTATTTGTTTTTGCTTGTCACATACATGAATCATGAATGAATCATGATACATGTACTACTTTCAGATTTTATTACTATTTTCAATTTTATAACTACTTTCATTCATTTTGAAAGAATCTTCCTCATTATGATGCTGTGATTGATGCAACTATACACCATAGGCCTAGAAATAGGTTTCATACACATACTTGTCATTTTGACACTAGTTGAAATTCAATATTGTGGAAAGATGGAAAGATGGAAAGACCAGGAAAGACCAGGAAAGCCAGATGGAGATTGAAAGTGTTCAAGGTTTGCAATTATGAACCAAAATGACTTCCATTTTATTGTAATAACTGCATTGAGAAGGTCAAGGACAAAATTATTTCACAAGCCGCAATCACGATGAAAAAACAACCATTATCTGACTTGAACACTTTTACCCTGGACTCACACCTAGCAGCAATGTGGAAAATTGTCAAACGCAGATTGTCGATTGTTGTATGCAAAGTTCAAAGACACAGTATCTGGACCCAATTTCTGCTGAATGTAGTTAAACTAATAAATGCGAATTTCCGAATATCAGATGACAATCCATCAGGCTTTGCTCCTCGTCTGCTGCGGTCACAAACATAAGTCTCAAAGTTCGCTCGCACTTTGCTCTCTCTCTCTGTGACATTTGTGGACTGGAGGACCCGGGCGCCAGCTGAAGAATGGACACATTAGGACACGACGCCCACAGTTTGCTGCTAGAATCCCAGGTTAGGGTGTATCACATTTCAACAGCAGAATTATATATTTTTTTCTTCAGACTTGGAAGGCTATGTTCTGAGCAGGAAGGTCTTCTTCCTGAAGCCGGGTGTTGAGGGATTTCCAATATTCAAAAGTCCAAATATGATCGTATTTGATTAAATAAAAATCCCTGATCAAAATGAGAAAATATGAAGATATCGATAATGAAATTTTGTTTCAATCTCTGCATTAATTTAAAGGCATTCTATCATACAGAACCTTCCTTATTTCACTAGGATAAAAACATTACTTAATAAAATAGAGGAAATGATTTCTTTCCCCATGTTTAATACTTGAAATAGATTCTTGTTAGGCCTAATTCTTGTACACATGGCACCCTGCATACTGAACAACATTGAATCCCATGGTGAAATTTCCTTTTCATGTCCAGCGTACAATGTACAAGTACAGTGTACAGTATACAATGTTCAACGTTCATGAATATTCTTATCAAGGAAAAATACCTGGATTACAAAACTACTGTACATACAGTACATGTCCTTATATAAGGTCACTTTAGATAATCATTTGACAATTTATTTTAGCAAATTGGACATACATGTATGTACACATGTACATGTATGAAGATGGTGAATTTTCCATTTCATTTTTTACCCAAAAATGTGATTTCTTCTGTGAGTCTAAGAAATTAAAATTCTTTCTATATTACATAGACTAATCACTATCCCTGTAGGCCTATCTTGCTGCTGATATCATAACTAAAATTCAAGTGACGCAGGTGTGTCTGCCTAAATACATGTACATGTATACATTTGTAGTAAAAACAACAACAACAATAAGAGCAACCTCAACATATGCCATTCTGATGCAAAGGTCAAGTACAACATGCACATGGGAATTAACTCAATTGATGGAAAACACTATCCTGCACTTGCTACCCATCGGTTTTCCAAATCAAAATATGCCATCATGATATTTCATCTATTACTCCAGCTGTACTGTATGATGAGTAAGCAGAAGCAGTGCTCAAGCCTGTCTTAGCTTGCCATACATATTGCAGCGTAAGTGAAAAACATGTTATAGAGGGGTGTTCTACGAAGGGAGAATCGGGTCTCCTTCAAACGTAATATATCCCAACCACAACCACGGACTCAGCAGCCATAGAAAATACAATATTTCTATATTTGGGCTAGTCTCTGTCCCAAACCCAACATTGACCAGTTTGGAAACTGTTATTTGTTCATGCTACCTGTTTCAGAGTTCAGAGCAAGACAGTATTTCCTTCTAAAAATATCAAATGTAATTGATCCCCTAAAATATTTTTCTTCCATAGGTGTCCATATGTAAACAGTTTTTTGTCTATTCAAGGTTTTATTAATCACCTCAATAACATGAATTTTCCCATCTTTGTGCATTGATTCTGAAAAGTAATGTCCCTATAATTTGTATGTTATTAAAATCCACTAACTACTTGAAGGAGAACAAATGCATTCATCACAACATATTTTGTTTTGTTAACCTGGTGTTAGCTTTTCATATTCCTGCATATGTCACTTTTTAGAATTTCTCCACACACTAGCTGAGGTACTGATGTACACAGCACTTGGCAGAGGTACATGTAACTCGACGACTAGTGCGTTATGTAACCGTTTGGACAGGTTTACCATTAATTATGCATTGATTAGTCACAGCCATTAACTGTAAATATAACGTGTAAACAGGTCTGAAGTATTACATTGTTACAAGTAATGAGACTCGTCAAAAGTCTATACGTGTAAAAGTCATTGTCAGTGACAAAATAATGGTCATTTACCATATTCTTGTAAAGATATACATTTACATGTACATGCAACAGTCTTGAAATCATCTTTAATATCATGTCAGGTCCAATTGTTTTTTCTTTAATGTCTAAATTGTCTATGTTCCAACAAATATTTGTATTCAAATACCAAAGCTTTAGAATATAAACAATCACAAATATATTCAACAATGAATATTATGGTCTCCATACCACTATCATATCAGAATTGTGCATTTAATTTTCAAAAAACATTTTAAACACTATGGCTACATGTATAAAATAAATTATACAACTCAAAGTTCGGTTGGAAATGAACGAAAATCAAAGCATTCACACTTACTTCTTTGAATTTAAGCTTTATTCAAATATATCATTAACCTCTATTGTGGAATGCTCCACTGCCAACGGCAACAAATATTTGCCGTCAACATCATTGTGCGGACTATTTGTTATTGCTCTAATCACTTCTCACTTGATTTTGCTAAGGGTTTGGTATCGAGGTTTGAGGAATCTTTGTTGCAAAGATTGTTCATTTCACAGCCTAGTGAACCAAATTAGTCCCTTGAATGGTATTTGATTGAAGATTTTCTTAAAAGCCCCAAGAGAGATCATCTTGGAGTTGGAGGAGGGCTATAGGGTCACTCAGGGATGCTCTCCTTCTCTTATTACTTATCAATGAGGGGTTCGGGCAGGTTAATGGATGGGTATTAAAAGCAGGCACAAGATTCTGCATTATATATATCACACAAACGTACAGGCCTATATTTATAATGTACCACATGTAGCATAATTGAAATGAAATTCCCTTTGTGAGGGCTACTTTGAAACTGCGACATTTGGCTGCTCAATGTATGCAATATGACCCTCAGAAATTCTATTTTACTGCATATAAAAGACTATTCCTTTATTTACAACTACGAGGGATTGCTAAGGGTGTGAGGTGGTATTTACCCTCTTGGAATCCCCCGATTATGAGTGCAATACGCGCTCAGCAGACAAAAATGCAAAAATTATTGTCGCTGCGTTGTGTGTAAGTGCGCCCCTCCCCCTGATCTCGATTGCAGACTCAGGTTCAGGGAAAACACTGTATATCACACAGATCTGCATGTACATGTAGATCAAGGAAAGGCTATGATTACTTTACATATTAAAGCCTTCTTGTCCAACATTATATGGTCATTTACCATATGTAGAGGTGTCGTGGACGAGTGGATATGTCACCGGACTGTGGATCACAAGGTTCGCGGTTCAAGTCCCACCACGGCACTAATGTCCTTTGGCAAGACATTGATCTACATTTGCCACTCTCCACCCAGGTGTAAATGGGTACCCGGTAAGATGCGAAAGCTAATGTGGTTAGATTAGCACGTGTGCGCTTGTAAAAGACGCCTGGCTGGAATGCTCCCCAAGGAGTGGAGAATGTGCATACCTTGTATGCGGGTAAGCCTGAATCCGATGACCGGGGTAATAATATGTTCCGCGCCTAGAAACGTAGTATTAGGCGCATTATAAATGTGAGCTATTATTATTATTAAGCACAACAACAGAAAGAAGAGGATGTTGGTATTATTGTTTTTTGGACAAAAGCTGCTCACAGTGGAATGGGTACATGATTACTACACACTCTTTATTCATTTTTACAGAGCCGTATGAGCATGGAGCTATAAGAAGTAGTAGTAGTAGTAATACATGCAGGTCCATGGTATGACGAAGAAAGAGAAAAAACAGTTGTAAACCAAACTAGGTGCCAAACATTTTCTGCCAACGTTGTACACAAACAAGCCAAGTGTTCCAAGCCTGCCTGCATGGAACACCAAGGAAATGTTACCCTGAATAGACCTATTTAGCGACAATCCGCTGTCACCCTGGACTACCTCCCGCTATGATTCAAGCCAGGAGCTGTCTGCTAATCCAAGCCATATTCCATCTGTTCTGAACATAACTGACAGTCTATTGCCACCGCAACATACTACAGTCCTGTGTACATGGTCATGCTAGTCTTACTACCTGTCACAATAGCTACTGAAATAATTTAGGCCATTTGATTTAAAAAGAAAAAATACTGATAGCTTAATAATATCAAGGTGCTGATGGTATGTTTATTTCATGAAACACGTTGTAGTTAAAACATGGAGACTATAACACATTTATCCCTCTTCATTTCTCTATATTGAATGATTAAATGCATTCAAAAATATTTTTAAAATGAGGGCAGCAGGGCTCCACAGAGTCCACACTAATAAGAGACTAGTACGTACCAACCCCCCCCCCCCCAAACAACAAAAACAAAAAACAAAATTATTCTTGTGTGATTGTCATAAAAGTGGTGCGGAGAATTGAATAGGTACTTTTTTGTCATAATACAGTACACGGAATAGGGACTAGGTACCGGTACTGATTATATGTACTCTGTTCCTACATGTACATTACTAAGTATTATAGCCAATATGGAGAACTAGACCTACATGTACATGCTAACTGACGAACAATACCAATTGCATAACATGTCCATCAGATGATCAAACAACCCCTTAAATCAGGTCAAAGCTAAAATAAAATTAGATTTCCTGTGACAAGGAATTCTTTGCTCGACACAGAAAAAAAGCTACAATTCTTAAATTAAAATTCTGAATGCCCACGAACGTTATAGTGAAGCAATGCTTTCCAATTATCTACTGTCAGTGCCTGGTAAGAGATTAACTTGAGCCTGATGGACTTTGCTTTGGCTGCCTATAAAATAAATTTGCTACTCTACCCTGGATACCCATCTATCATCCCAAACAATGATTTATTATACAATCCCTCTCCTCTGGATAGTAAAATAGGGGGGGGGGGGTATCATAACTTCCTAGGTAATTCTCCAAGGCTATCGCACACACAAAAACAAAAAAGGAAATGCAGTTTGTTAACCGCAACGATATACTTTCATAATATTGGTACCTGGACACTCTTCAAAGTCAAAGCTGATAATCTTCATAATGTACATTTAGATTCAGTTTTGATAGGTAGGTCAACACTCACTGAGAACTTATTTTCTTGACAGTCAATCAAAAGTGTAACCTACAGTGCACTTTATAATGTACATATAGCATAGTAGGGAAGAAGGAGAAATTTTGTAGTACATTATATTAGCCCTTCCCTTCTTTCTTTCCTTTCTTCTAGCATTTTGATTGTTTCATTTTATTTGTCAGGGTTGGGGAGGGTTTTTTTCTTCCATTTCACAGTAAATTTTTATTGAAGGTCAATTAGGTAATAATGGGTGCTTATTGCTTAAATCTACATGTAGAGGCCATTTCATTGCTTGATTGATATTCAAATCACTTATTTCGGTGTATCAAAATACGACACCCTTCTTGATTTTCCTTCTTTTTTGCATTTTAATATATATTTATTTTTCACAATAAATTCAAGGTCCACATTGATAGCTTGTTAATCTACAAGTACTTGATTGATCACGTAATTCCAGAAGTTCTATAAATATTAAGCAGTCAACATGTAGTGCTGCCTGATCGCTTACAACAAAGGAGGCATTGGTTTGTTTAATTGTTTTTTATTTAATTGTTTTGATGAGAAATATATTTATTTGTTCTGTGAAATACAGGTAAACAAACAAGCTGTATCTCACAGGGGGCAAAGTCTGTTTACACAGATTCATACGTGGCTGCTAAGATCCTAAAACTGCCAAATTAGATAGATCAATATAAGACAGAGATATACTACGGAATTATACTGTTATGTATGCAGGATAGCAAAATCACATAGATATTCACCGGAATAAGAATGTTGAATGAAAAAGAATGGAAATGATCCCCAACAGATCTACATTAATTGATTCACTATTACTCTGATAATTAATCAATAGTCCCATACATGCATATACATGTATAGTACATATGTAATATAAATGTGAATTGAATAAACATGTTTATCTACACACGTCTGTTCTTTCTATCACATTAAATCAGGAAGCAGTCAATGCCACTGCTAACTTCCTACAATTTTTTTTTTTTTTACCCGAGATTCTGGAAGATTGCTGTGTTCTCAGCAGTCAGGCTTCCAGTTCAAGTTTGTGTTTCTTCCTTCTAATGCTATAAATTTTGATAATTACTTCATACATGTAAGTACATGTACATGTATGTGTGCTACTTCATATGCACGAGATTACAGGAAGATGATACAACTGTTTCTGGGGATCACAGGAAGTATGTGGAAGTATGAATAACATATAAGCTTCTTTTTTACTTGCACATGTACAAAGTATATACAGTGCAGGGAGGTGGGAGGACACCTCACTGTACAGTGTAAGCTGCATAACTATATAGTGTGGTACTGCTTTCTGCAGATATTTGTCACCTACATCAGTACATCTAAATGTACATTTAGATGTAAATGCTGAATGTATTTTTGAATGAGTTAGTCATTTCATTTCACAACCCATACTAGCACTAGCAGTGGCAAAGCAAATGAGTAGAATTTTCATTATAAACCCAACTCATATACCGGCACATTGAGGACAGGCAGACAGATATATTTCTAAAGTCGATCAAAACCCTCATTTTTAGAGAATTAAAAAAGGAATATTCTTGAGCTGCTATTTTTATGACAGGGTATAAGGCATGGAACCCAGAATTACCAAAGCAAATACACTTTGGTTGTTAGTCCGTTTAAGTATGTGTAAATAATACGTAAAACTGCCCACTCATTGAATTTGTGTACCGGTATTCTAATTTACAAATTACAGTGCAATTTCTTGTACATGTTTAAATAGTGGGAGCTCTAAAAGTAAACCATGATATTCCTTCCTTTGCAAATATTTTCAAATAACTGACCCAGCCCTGAATGCAATTATTTACATTTAGTTCACTTTGCTGCCAGAAGGCACCAGGAAATTTTGCACCAACATATTCTTTCACTATTAAAGTCAACTAAAGCGTTATTGACTTGATAATGAACTACTGTATGCACAGGTAAACAAAATAGTACCTTATAAGAATAACAAATAGTTGACTGATGAACTGAAGAAAAAAAAAAAATTCATAATTAATATAATTATTGATACATTGATAGAATATACACTATGTATTACACATGAAGATACAAACATTGTCTCTTACGACTTCTATAGACAGGGATAAGTTTTTTTGTATTTTTTTATCACACAAAAATTGTGGCAATCACTTGCACACTTCTTCCTTTCATCTATTCATGGTATTACATATACAATTCATATCATATGATATTCACACAATCTTTCTTCACAACAATTTTAGACCAACTATTACAAAATGATGGCTGATGGCTGCCTAGACTCTGGAGCAGATGAAAGCAGTATTCAGCTAGGCCTAATACAGGTAGACATTTTTTTCCCTGTTTCGTCTTCCAGTTTTCCCTGAATTTGTTAGCTCTGTAATGTAAGATGTACCATTATATGTATCTATTTTAATCTCATTCTCAGTCAGACACTCACATCTTCTAACAACATGATGAAGAATTGAAGCAAGTGCAACACTGCACTGCAAGCCCGATTCGACGATGGGCCAACTTATAATGGGAAGACAGTGTAGAAAAAGTGTCGAGTGTGATGTGTGTGAGCAGAAGACTCGACCGTGAAAATAGAGAACCGGCTTACCTGAGTGACAAGTGGAACGAGGGTTTGCTCGATGGATTTCGTCTTTATTTCCAGGGTCTTGGAATCAAACTTCAAAGACATATTGTCATCATCAGCTACAGCACCGTAGACGCCTGCAGACGCCATTTTGCGCATAATTTTGCCCTAAATTCACCGCTACAACAGGATGAAGTGGCACCGATGAGTGATTTCAATTATCATCACCCGGAGAGCGCGTGTGTCTCTTCCAAACATACATGCGATTCATGTAGAGCACGCGCGAATTACTCGTACGGCTAGTCTTTTCCCCTGAACATAACGAAAAATATCCTAATTGTGCCTCTTTAATAATTACATAGTCAGTCAAGTCAGACCTATTTTATTTAAGCGGAATGAGAATTGTATTATTTAATTATAATTTAATGAGCTTTATTTAAGTACAATAATTTTTTTAGCTCGTTTTTAATCGTGATTTTGTAATTATTTAATTACGACAATTTTAGATTTCGATCATTGCTTGCACTTAAGACTACTTTAGGTAACGCACGCGTACGTGCTCGTAAAAACAACCTTCTCCTGTCATGATTGGCACATCAAGCGAAGAGAAAGGGGGATTTCCCCTCCCAAACTCAGTGGGCGTGTCGGGGTGGGAGGGTTGAGGTCTCGATCTGATCAGTATTTATTTTACTTTTTTTTAGAAATTAGTTTTAAGGGGGAGGGAGGTGAGTAGTCAATATGATACATGAGAAAGAATTTGTTCACGCATTTCTGAATAGACACGCCCTTCTCACATGCATAATTATAGGCATATTATAGGATGTTCGTTTTTCGTCAGAACTATACTAAATTACTATCAAGTATCACCATAACTTTTTCTTCTTCTTTAAACTCAAACTGTTCCATTGAATGAGTGATCTTGTTTAAATAACGCTAAACTTCTATCAAGCTATGTTTGTTCTTTTTAAATATTTCTGCTTTAGTTATGAAGGTCCTTCGAAGGGCCTTTTACCAAGTGGTTTTCACTATCATTTTGTAATGTTGGGAAGGCCGGTATCCCATCGGAATAGAATCTTCAACAAAAAATGAAACTTAATTCCTATATCAAGAAGAGTTTTCATCTTAAATTCTGAAATGGTAAACACAAGTTTTCAAATGAAAGGTAAGGTAGATGTCCCGAAAATCGTGGCAAGTGACGGTAACGTAGGTAGCCTACAAAATTCTTTAAACCGACTACAGATCTACCGATTGAAAATAACAGATTTCACCGAGTATAGGCTGGCATGCAAATAGCGACGTACGCTCCTGAAAGCTATCTATTTGACCTATTCACTATATATCTTTATTCTAAAAAATTGTCATTTTATGGCAGGTAATTGAATTAACGAATCAATAGGTCAAAGCATCCACGCAAAGGCGGTTTAGTGCCCCTCCCCCGGTCCCCTTCTCCTTTATATCGAGAGGAGCAGGTTTATTAAGTTTGTCCACAGAAACCTTCGGGGTGTTTCACGTATACTGATGGCACTATAAATGTTGTAGACACTTTTACTGTTTCTTCTTCCATTTTTTCTTCTTCTTCTTTCTGTTCTTTTTCTTGTCATTCTTATTTTCGTCTTCTTCTTTTCCTTGTTCTCCTTCTTTATTTTTTTGTTTCCTTCTTCTTCATCTTCTTCTTTTTTTTCCTTCTCCTTCTTCATTTTACTTGAAAAAATGTGCTCTCATGTGTGGGAAAACTGGGGAAAACTGTTATTAAAATATATCGTTTATTCTTATACAAATAAGTTCCGCCACATCCTATTCTTTTCATTATTGTATTTCTATTTTTTTGTTGCTATCTTGGCGGCAAATTTATTCTGACGTTCCTTCTCTCACTGTCTGTCTGTTTGACCTCCTCTCTCTGTCCGTGTTCATTCACCTCTCCTTTCTCAACCTCTTCCCTCTTCCACTCTCTCTATCTCTCACTTACTCTCTATCTTTGTTTCAACCCACACGTTATTTGATGATCCTGTCATATCAAAGTAACTTGTATATTTTGCCGCCCGTCGTTTACAGTACAAGTGTGCCTGTTCTATACTTCCACAACCACGGCATTCGTGTGCATTGTCGCCCTCTGACGACAAATGCAGGAGAACCTTACCAGAACAATCATCAGATATTAGGTAAATGAGTTGTTATATATTTTGGGCCGAAGAGAATTGTACAGGGGCGTACGCAGGGGGGGGGGGGGGGGGGGGGGGGGGGGGGGGGGGGGGGGGTTTGGGGGGTTCAAACCCCCCCCTTTGGTATTTTTATGTGTGTAAACCCCCCTAAAAAAACCTAAAACCCACCCCTTTGTTTTTTTTATATTTTTTTTTTATTATAGAAAAAAAAAATTACACCCACGGCTAACCTAAAAAAGGTGACCTTACCCCCCCCCCCCCCCCCACGATGAAAAATGTCAAATTTTGAAATTTCGAGACCAAAAAAAAAAAAAAAGTGTCCGCTTACCCCCCCCCCCCCCCCCCACACTGAGCGACTTTTTGGCTAGCTGAGTCGTTGCGAATTTTTTTGGACTCCAAAAAAAAAAAAAAGTGTCCGCTTACCCCCCCCCCCCCCCCCCCCCCCCCCCCCCCCCCACTGAGCGACTTTTCGGCTGGCGCGATTTTCACATTTTCGGGAGTTAAATATTTTAAAACCCCCCCCCCCCCTTGAAAAAATCCTGCGTACGCCCCTGCGATTGTATATAGTACAACATCACCTTGTTAGAATGAGAGCTTGTTATTAGTGTTCTATAGTCTGAAGTTCCATTTAGAATATATAAATCATCAACCATTAGTTGCATTATCTGTAAAGCCCTATTACTACAATTACAGACTGAAGTTTATTACATGTACACTTATTATTTCCCCCTTTAAAACAAATCTTTAGATACATTGGGTAATAATTGCCCCCCCCCCCCCCCCCCCCCCCCGATCTCAAACTTTCAAGAAATACAGTTTTAAATTATAAAGGTGGTAGTGAGGGGGTAATTTGTGTGTCATGTGATGCTACAAGACCATGAATACAACTATGAAAGGTGTCATTATTTATATACCGGTACTTCAAATATCCATTGATACATCTGTATTACACATTCCTACACATTCCATGTGTTTGATTTTCTGATAAGAAAAATGTTGCATGTTTTTTATTTGTCAATGAATGTTGAATTTAAGCATCTTTACAGGTAGAATTTTAACAAAGATTGATGGCATTTGAATTTCTGATGATTTTAATTGTGATTAATAAATTACAAGAAAGAAGTCAAGGAATAACAAACTTACAGAAGCATAATAATCATTTCTTCATAAGAAACAAAATTCTGTCTGTTCAGAGTCAAAAGGGCTCCAAACAGATGATTTATTGCTGTAATAAATAACCGAACATTGTAATAAGACGAAAAACTGAAACCACAGCTTCTCCCATGTACATGTGAATATCAGCAATTAAAATAATAACAGTGTCATATTTATTTTGTTATACCGGTACTTAGTACTTTTAAAAATCAATATGAAAACAACTGATGTTGTGAATCTAATTTTTTCCAAGAGTAGTTGATTTTTTTACCTTCTTCATCTCAATAAGTGGAAGACAATTTGTATGACATTAAAAATCTGTGCTTAAAAATATGTGATACAATCGCACATGCATGTTTATGATGAAAACATAATATTAGTTAAAGATAAAAAAATTATAATAGTAAACTTGTAGTTTATTTAAAATGCATGCATTTCATACTTATTCAGCATCAACCGATCATCAAAAAGATGGCACATGATCTTGTGTTTTTCTTATAAACTTAAGAAATACTTTAGTAGACTTAAAGTTTGGCGATTCTATATAACTTGCATTTTATGATGCATTTAGTTTAGATACATCCATTTCATTCAAGTATATTCATTCAAGTTTCCAAAAGTTAAACAAAAATAATACAGATTTATTATGGCTTCAATAAGTAAAAATATACCTTATTAATAAGGATTGATCTTGCACAATTCACTTCTATTTATGTAAGTAATATGTTGATATTATAATAATGTACATACATACTTACATGCAGCTACAAATACTTTGTGCTAAGTAGATGTCAAAATAGAAATAAAGCAAAAGCTTTTTTGCTACAAACAGAGGCTGTACATAAAACGGGAAAGACTCCAGGAGTCCAGGTTGACGATCTTCACTGGGAACCAATCGCATTAAAAATGGTAATTTGTGAAGGATTTGAAGTATAAAATCATCTAAAATTTAACCTTTTCTTGCATTCTGTGGGCCAAGAGTGGTGGAGTATGACGAATATAAAGGAAAATGTAAAAGCACTGTCCACTGAACAGAATTGGGTTCTGTGCACATACATGAGTACGAGATCTTACAAAGCAGATTTGCAGAACTAGAATGCCCCCATATTCTGCTTTGATCTGTAGGTTTAAACATGATAGTCCATTTCATCACTAAAATGATGGCATCCAGTCCTCTATCACGTTTCTTGCGCTTGCTGCTCTTGTTTGAGTTTGTTCTTCAGATGTACATTGATGGTTGCAAAGGGGTTTTTCTTGAATGCTGAATGCTTCAGAACCTCCTGGAATCTTGCACTCTCTTCAAGCCTAGAAATAAGAGGGGTAAAAGTAGAAATAATATGAGATGTTATTTTATTTCTTGGGGGGGGGGGGAGTGTCGGCTCTTCTATATTTCAGGAGACTATGTTTATCTGAGGAGATCTACAAATACAATACAAAACAAAATACTCCTGTTTATTAAACTATTGACTACTGAATTCTCCCATTCTTATAAGCTTTTTACAGGAACCACCAGTTCCCATAGCCAATAGTTTAAGTTTGGTTAATAACAGGGAAGAAAACAAACTGGTAAAAGAAAAAAAATTGACAGTAAATAAACAAGTGGAAAAAATAGTTATATTTTGATATCTCATTTAGAAAGCTGTTTTATGGTCCCTTTCTCATACAGGTGCATAACAAATAAAGAATGATATCTTAAAAGAACTCTTTGTATTTGCAAGAAGAACTTGTCATACTTACATCATCTTCTGCTTATCTTTCATTTTTAGGGTGGCTCTTGGCTTCTTTGCTGGCTGGCTGTTCCTGTGAAAAGACAATTTTATACATTTTTAACGTACTGGAAACAAGTATCCCTCACTGAAATGTACATCACAAATATATTCAATGTTTCCTATACTTTGTGCCATTATATGAGGGCAAAACTGTTTTACCACTTTTTTACCCTACCCACCCCGGATGAACATAGTACAGCTATCAGTTAGTTATCGATTATAATTAATCTCTTGGATAACCGGGGATGTTGTGAGGTTTCAATTACAAACAGTAGCTTTCTTTGGTTATTTTCTTTTAAAAGGTCAAATTAATACCCATGTCCTAGTGTCGGAGCTACGAGGTGTACATTTGTTTAGTATTTATTTGGATACACAATTAAAATGATCAAATGCAACACCTGATATCTCAGAAGTTCCCTGATAATATTTGGTGTTCTCACAAATGCTCTGGCAGCAATTACGTGGGGCTTTATTTCATTAAAGATACAGGGTTAGGGATGAAGTTAGGGTTAGGGTTAAGTTTAGTGTTTGCTTCAGGGAATTAGGGATAACGTTAGATATATAGTTAGCAGAGCAATTTTTATTGTCGTAGAACTGTAAAACGGCACCTGGTATTTGAGCTGTTTGGTGTGTAGTGAGGTCCAATCCTCAGGATCTCTGAAAGCTCTGGAAGGGCTTCATTAAGAGGGTTCATGTCACCCACGACCGGTACTCCTGCTCTCTTCTTGGCATCCATCGCTCTCCTCTTGGCAGAGCTTATGGTGTCCACTTCTGTTGAGTGAATGAAGAAGACATTTGTCGTTGCAGGTGTATCATAGCTGTGTCAGTACTTTGATAATCAAATATAAAAGTGACGCACTATCTGCCTGTTAATATTGTCAGAGGGCAGTAAATATGTCACAGGCTAATCCCTTACCTTAAATTCCTTTTATAACAGCACAAACACTTGTTTTTAACACATCATCAGTATCTACATGTATCACACTTTAAAATTTTAATTTCAGCATTTTATAAAACAAAGCTAAGTTCTCAGGCCAAAACATTTTTCAGTCTATCACATGAGATGCCATTCTATACTTATAAGAAAAGGATATAATTTGGTTGTGAAAATGTAAAGCAATATGAACTTCCAGCTATTAGCCAGATTTGCCTTTCTTTTGCCTTTTAAAACATATCTGATAACATTAACAATAAGGAATCATACCCCAAAAGAAGTTACTTTGACACTTTCCAACCTAGACCAAGCAAATTAGTGGATGATAACTGCTTAATATAGGTGGAAAAAGTCAGATACATGTAATTTAATAAGAGCTTCCTCACACATCATACATGTGACAATCTAACAACAAAAATACTTTACACAAGGCCAAGATTTATGCCATGTAGCCCAACAGAAACTCACTTTCCAACCACTTGTCATGCCGAAGTTTTCTCTTCTCCACCTTAGTGATTTGCTTGCTCCCTTTGATGCTCTTCTTGGACACAAAGGACATTCGATCATCCTCTGTTTGGAGGGGAAGAGACGCATCTTCTGTATTAGAGCTTTGGAGGAGACCCTTGGTTGGAAACAAGACACTCGGCTGTAATAGGCCCTACATATGTCGATGATGAGAGAAAGAATAAAAAGAGACACACAAGAATAATAAAATGTCTAATAATTAGAATTCTTATGATGAATTAAGGAAGCAGGAGTGAATGAAATTGAATTTACTAGACTCCCAGAATCTTGATACAATACTTGATACTATTTATTTGCACAAAACACAAATGTTATTTTCTAGGTTCCATGTACTGTACTTCCATGTACTGAGCTTTTTAGATAATGCAAATGATGAGTTCCCTAGTCTGAATAATTTTAAACATAAATTTAACAAAAATCTGCTCAGCCGATACCTCTTACCAACAATTAAGGAATGCCTGAAATAAAATGCTAGAAAAAGAATTAATTCATCCTTAGTTTTTTTTTGTTCATTCTAAACACTCCTGTTCCCGATCTTCATGTCCCCCCCCCCCCTCCCCACAAATGGGTGCCAAAGAAGGCCACTCCTACCATACACAAGGTACTTATTTCATGTTATCAATAGGCAAACCATGGATTTGTAGTTTGTAACGTTCGCCATTTTTCATTACTACTGTTATAGCTTGCTTGACCAAAACTCTGTTCTATTATATTATAACAGAAGAAGACTAAGTAAGAAGACTTGCGGTTAATTGCGCAACAACTCGGACAAGCATTGCTATTTTCCTCATGGCCCATGAGACTCCATTTCAATATGATCAAACCTTGTCCTCGATTGATCATGCAAGAAACCAGACCACAAGAAATTGGGCAGTAGAGATCTACTACATAGTACAAAATAAATGTAAAATCCCCACCCCAGAGCAGTGTGGGAAAACGGACGATAATTGGAGAAAAAAATCCCTTGATCCTTTGAGAACTTTTAACTAGAAAATTTAAGCAGTCGGTCCATGCTTTCTTAGCAGTCAGGTAAAGCAAAGCATCAGACCATATAGGGTGTTAACTTGTTCCTTTCCCAAACTATCTTAAAACCATCTGAGTTTTGGCTGAGAAGGATGCCCGGCCCCCCCCACTCCGGGGTCGGAATGACCGCATGCGTGTTGACAAAATGTCCGGTAAAGGGGTACTTTTCATGCAACAAAGTCCGGCCCCGAGAATTTGTAAAAAAAGGGGTGCATTTGACTTTTCACCCAGAGATTTCTTTACAAAGGGGGTGTTTTTTCTTTTTTACTCTCATCTCTTTGGACTCGATCCTGAGAAATTATTCTGAATTTAGGGGGGTACATTGAGCATTTTTCCGAATTTAGGGGGTCTCCAAGGCAGGTAAGCCCGCAAAAAGCCCGCAAAAAGCCCACGAAAGGGGGGTTCGGAAATGTTGGCAGTCCTCAGATAGGGGGTGCTTTCAAAAAGAGGGAACGAGCATATGCGTACCCTAAATAACACTGAGTGGGGGGGGGGGCGGGGAAGAATGAGGTTATTAGAATGACTATCTAAGTCACACAAATAGCATCACATGGGACCATGTGAAGTGCCATGCCTAGATTAAATATCATTTTCATACAATAGTGTTATATTTCTTTAATTGAATACTATGCTCACCGTGTCCATTTCATTCACAGCATCCTTATCTGCATCTTTCACCACTGATGGGTGTAATTTTCTTCTCTGTCGCTTGATTTTCCCCATTGTTGCTTCAAATCCTTGATCCTTCGAACCCTTTAAATTTTCGATGCTACTGCACTGAGTTACCAATATGTGTATGTAGCATATCTTCCTCGATCACAATAAGGGTCTAGCGGAATATGTTTTGCTTGACTGCCTTGAGGAAGAGCGAGGAGTCAAAAAGGAAGTTTGAATTTACTTTGATTAATTGACACATTAAGTAGAAGATAAGAACTTACATCAGAAATGTACATCGGGTAACGATTTGAATGGTATAACAATATATTAAAATGCCTGCAAAGAAAACAACTCCGAAAAAAAGACTCACGAAAGGAAATGAGCGATCCAGTACTCTCGAGCGGAATGCTCGAACCGTGGACCCCTTGTCTGGCGGGCTGGGGAAAGGAGCGTCGAGCCTACAGCCACTGTCGACTGA
Organism: Strongylocentrotus purpuratus; assembly: GCF_000002235.5. Taxonomy (NCBI): domain Eukaryota; kingdom Metazoa; phylum Echinodermata; class Echinoidea; order Camarodonta; family Strongylocentrotidae; genus Strongylocentrotus; species Strongylocentrotus purpuratus. The sequence continues at coordinate 33,008,174 of NW_022145613.1, read as the reverse complement.
GCAACTGACTGTCGATTATAAAGCTGGAGTGATCATGGCAATAACATTCCCTCTTGCCCTGATTTTTTTCTGGAAGGTCACTCTTCCGGTGACATGGTTCGTCATGAAAACTGCTCTCGGAGAACAACTTGTGCTTAAACTTAATTACTTCAAGCAAGGCAAGTAAAGTGATGAGTGATGTCTGATGATGATGTGACCTTCCATTCCACTTGTGTTGACTCGTGAAGCATGACATTTGAATCCTGTAAAGTTTGATACATGTTGATATCAATATCATATTATATATAATTCCTGAGCCATCAACTGCTAGTCCAAAAACCAGAAAATCTTGAATATTAACACTTCTAAAATCAAAAACCATTTCGAATTAACTGTTGCATGATGTTGGCTTGTAAATTGCGTAAAAACTAAAAAGTTCACACAGCTACAACAAGCAACTTAAAAAAGTATATCGTAAGCAATCTATAGTTTTGTATTTTATCATGATGTTGATGTAGGTCTACACAAGTGCTTAATCCCCTAAATTAAATACCCTCTCAAAATATTTTTACTTTTTTGAGCCACTTCTTGATCATTTTGAAGCGCGATTTATTTTAGGGCTCGATTTTACACCATAAATATCACAGACACTGATAGCATGTAGAGGGCCGTGCATCTAAGATCTAATATTGTTAAACGATGCCTTTAAAAATTGTTGGTGATGGTGGTTGTTATTATTTTAAACATTTTTTAAAACACTTTTAATTTTATTTTCCATTTAATATTTTGAAATAAAAGGCCCCAGCTATGTATAGCTCTGCATCTGTAATTTTGTATAATATTCTGTCTCCATATACATGTACTTACAGATGTTTTTGAAAGGCTAACTTCAGAATGTCCATCCTGGATCCCTGCTGAGGAGAGGTCCTACCTTGATGACAGGCTGTCAGAGACCTTGAGAAGGATACCCAGTCCAAAAACACAGCAAGAGTTTGAGGATCTGATCGAGTTGGGAGAACCCCTCATTATCACAGATGCAATGAAAGGTAGATGTTTTTAGGGTGACCTAGCTGAAATTTTCACCAGTTACAGTTGCCTGAGCTTTATATTGTCAAAGTTATAGGGTTATAGGTTTTAGATTAGGGTTAGGGTTAGGTATAGTGTTCAGGTTCAGGGATAAAGTTAAAAATTTGATTAGAGTAGGAAATTGACGCAGAGCAATTGTTGGAGGAGTAGGTTTCATACGACATATTCTAAAGCTCAAAAAGAAATCTGATCCATTTGAAGTTCATAAGTGTTAGCAAGATTTTTAATACTTAACTGTTCACTGTATGAGCCATGAATTTTACAAGGGTTGCACTTTTAAAAATTTTGTGAATTGTGTTGTTCAATTGCAAATTGGACAACATACAAAAATGGCTGGCAATACATGTGTGAACATGTAATGTATGTGTACAGTAGGTAATCCTTTGTTATTTTGATAAAAACAACTCAAGAATATAAATCCCAGCCTGTCATGCATCTGGATATGAAAACTTTGGCTTGTGCTGTCTTAAGTACATGTATGCTGTCGTATCTTTACCACTATTATTTCATCAAAATGAACCCCCTCCCCTGATATAGTCAAGTATGAATCTTACAAGCAAATATAAGTTGAAGCAAACATAAAAATGTTTGATAGTCTATTACTAATGATCTTAAGTTTTCTGTCCCCTAGCAGCTCGCAGGTTCAAATTAAAGAAAAATTGTATTGAATGGAATTCGAAAGGTGTTGACAAATTTATAAAAGCAGTTAGAGATTTATCCATTTCATGCCCCACATAAAGACTACACTGCAGCTAATGTTTTCTTTCTCAAACATAAACAAGTACAGGGAGTTTATCGTTTTTTTAATGAGACATATAATTAAAGGGGAAGTCCACCCATAATAATTAGGTGGTATTCATAAAAGCAGAATAACAAGAAAAACACATTAGTGACAGTTTCAGCAGTATCCAATTAAAAGTAGGAAAGTTATACAATTTTAAAGTTTTCATTCAGTAAAACACAAATTGGCAACACTGTGACGAATCTTGCGAGGTCCCCTCCAATTCGCTCTGTGCAGAAATTTAAAAAACTTCACTGACCTGTTCTTCTCATTTTCCTGGTTCTATTGAAGCCAACCTTATATCAGGACGGACTTCCCCTTTAACAATAAAAAAAAATAGTTACAACTGGATTCAGCCTTAGAAGTTCACACAATTGTCCTCAAATGTAGTTGTAAAGAAGTGGTGTCTATTCTTTAGTTAAGTGCTATCATTATATGAATGTACTCTTTTATTCTCTTTAAGGGTGGGAGAGTTTTGGAACATGGGATTGCGATTCATTCACCAAGGAATATAAAGATGCAGACTATTTTGACTGGCAGGTAAGTGTTTTAAGCCCTTTCCCTATCCCATATGATGTAACCACCCCCCCCCCCCCCCTTTTTCTAAAAGGAGGAAGAAAAAGAAAAAGAAACATAGCAAAATGAAATGACATTATCCGAGTGTGGCTCACATTTATGTATCTTATAACACACAGATAAATAATGAACATGAGTAGGCACCATTGTTACTTGCAGATACCTTTTCTCACCCTATTTTAGAGTACATTTACCTGTATAATTGTTTTTGTTTTGCTTAGGCAGTTTACCGCATCTTGTGAATAATGAATTTGAGCTCCGCTTGATTGATGGTTGAAGTACTTGGCTAAAATTCAAGGTGTTAAGAGTTCAATTCACTGTCAATTGCCTATATGTCTGTAGTTAAGTTTTTGGATCTACATCCTACAGTTGTTTCACTTAATGCACCAGTAGTAGAAGTAGAATAGCGCCATCTATCTAATAAATTACTCAGAGAAATTCCTTCATTTAGCCAAGCTGGAGAAAAAAAGCAAGCCATTCACTCTGTTTAGCCATTCATTCTGGCAGAGAGAGAGAGAGAGAGAGATAAGTTTAGGTAAAATGTATTGCAATGCCTTAAGTACAGTGAAAGAATCTGAACCCTGGATTTATTGATCCATACATATATTATACCAGTATATGAGAGAAAGATTGACAAAACCTTGTCCTAGGTGCTTTGTTACTTGAATTCTTGTAACAGTCTACAAGGCATAGGGCTGGTAAAAGTTAAAGTTTGTTAAAAAGGTATGTATACGTTGCCAAATCATAATCTAGGGGGACATTGCAATGCCATGAGCACCCCTACCGGTACTTAAGTAGTGTTTATACAATTTTTATATATTTGTTATTGATAAATATTTATATGATGGTAATTTCCTACTCGCTCTGTAAATGTGCAATTCTTCACAAATAAATACAGACAACGTTTGTTTATTCCAGGGTATAAATTTGACTAAAGGATTTTTACTTTTCTTTACAGGCTGATGTGAAATTTAAGCTGTCCAATATAAGCAATAGACCTGGCTATGAGGGAATGAAATGTGCAGCTGGATACATAGAACCTTTTTGGCCGGAGAATTCAAAATATGTAAAGGTAAGGAAAGATTCAACATGATATTCAAACTGTCTAACATAAGGCAAATGATATAATCTAACATATCAAAAGACTTCAACTTTGCCTGGTGTTGTCAAGCATATAAAGGTTATTTGTGCCATCAACAGTTTTCTCTATTGGCTTGTCAGTATATGCACCTAATTTTAATGACATCAATATATATCTTTTGTCAAGAAGTAGGATGTTATATGATTTTCAAGGTTGATGAACATATGGAGAGGTAATATTTGAAGGAGAATAAAGGAAGGGGAAAATAAAACTAAATTTGAATTTTAAAAACATGCTCAAAAGTTCTGAATTGCAATATCAATGAAACTCTAAAAAAGATTCTTTGTGTTGGTGAGCATCAGGGACACCTTTTACTGTGAATCTTTAATATCAAAAGGACTGAATTTATTTGGGATTAAAGGCTTCCAATCACCTTAAAAACAATTTAGGAATAGTTAGAATGCATAAAATCAACCTAAAAAGAACTGTACCTGGTATTCTATGAGTTAACAAAAGAGAAGGTTAAATATGTTAAATCTTTCAGAACAGGATTTTTTTAAAGGGCTAAATTGATCACATGTTCTCCAAAGCGACAACCAAAATGTGTTTCATTCATTGCTACATTGTTTTAATGAAATGTAATGTCTCTGAAAACAAAAGCATGGGTAGAAACTTGGTTGAGAAGTTGAAAAAATTGGCAAATTTTTTATTGAAAATTCATTGATTTGAAACCTCTTAACGTGTAGCCAATTTAATGTTTTTGAAGCTTATTTTCCTTTTAAAATATTTTTTATCAAATGCAATAAGGTCATAAAACAAAAATGTGAAATAATTGTCACGAAAGGGTTAAATCATAAAGTCGGACTCAGGTTCTAAGCGTGTACAAGTGCATCAACTCACAAGATGATTTTATGTTTAGCGAGCATGAATTTATACTTATGTAACACCAGGTTCGTGCTTCAATATCATGCATACAGTCAACAAAGGAATATAAAGACAATAGTAATTGATTTACTGTTTCACCTTTAATCTGCTTATCCGAAGGGTGGATAAAGCTAAGGCATGAGATATACTTTTACAGATAATCAAATAAACAAACATAATATACTTAAGGGCCCACTACGATTTATATTAATAAGACCGGTCGTTTATAAAGAAGAAGAAGATTGTCCGCTCATCAACGAATATGGTACGTTGCTATCAAACTCAAACGCGTATTGTTGGAGAACAATAATTAATTCAGGATAGCGTTCCCTATATGATCATTGCTGCATAGCGTTCATATAAGTCGATTTAAATATGGAGGCTGTTATCCAATGGACAGGGTTGATATGGGATGGAGTTGCGTGATCTCTTCAAGAAAGCCGAAGATTCGTTTCTCCGCAGTGAAGGGCTATAAAAGGGAGGTTAATAAAACAAAGCAAGTATACTGGGCATACATTAATATAACAAAACCACATAACAACTGAACTGGACAGAGATACCCTTTTATGACGTTGACGCCCTCAGTAGCAGGCTGACTACCGATTTGACCAGACCAACGCCAGAATTCACATATTAGTTTGGATAATAACAATATGTAAAAGAGACATAATAATGTAACAACAAACATAAACTAATCTCTTTCCAATTCAGTGTTTCACAAGAGTGGCAAACAATGCATTAATTGTTCAAAGGCAATCGCATAATAAGGCGAAACATAGTTAATAAACATAGTCAAAGATATAAGAGAAAGCAATATATGAAGAGTATAAAATTCCTCTCAAGCAGAAGCATGTAGTATAGTACATGTACATGTACTAAAACAATCAGATCCTTTCTTTACACAGACTTTTCCTTCTGTGTCCTACTGACCAACTGGCATCTAGTCTAGGTCATTCAGACCCTGTATGCCTTGCTTCTCCAAATCAGGATAATTATATCTAATACTGTATTAACAAGGGCTGCTCTTAACAAACAGTTATGTACGTATAATACAACTATACTCCACAGGAGATGTACTATTATGCCCATGCATTGACCGACATAACTCTCACTCAAGAGACTATAAACAAGGTAATAAACAGGTCTTCAGAGAATGTGCTAAGACTATGTAGTGAATCACAAGTTCCCTACATTGACAAATCATCTGACAGAGAATGGGAATTTAGATGATATAACCAAGTTTTAAGAAGTGAAATACATTTATCTAGCAATATACAAATACATACATATATATATACATCACTCTAGATTAAGAATGAGAATGTGAGAATTAGTAGTGAGAATATCATTCTCTTACCTATAAAAGGGAGCCAGCACCAGTATACGTCTTCCCCTCACAATGTTCAGAAGCAAAAGAGAATGACCACATGTTTGCAATGTCCAGATAAGCGGACTAAAGATAACATTCCAAGGAGAGAGGTGGTCAGAGAAGAGAGAGTGGAGGATAGAGAAGCCTATAGGGTTATGTGCATAACAGGTGTATATCCCCACACAGTAGAGAGAGGGGAAAGGAATCGGAGAGAGATGAGAGAGAGAGAGGGGCAACTGTAGTTAAATGAATCAATGCTGAGGGAATGATGGCCATACTATATAGTCACACTTTATGGGTGTTACACTTACAACACCTCTTTGTAGAATTATTTGTTGAATTTCATATTTTGAATGAAGTATAGTGACATGGAACTCCTTATATACACAGTAAATATTTTGGGGTAAGTGGTACCCTTGAAAGCCCCACTGTACTACTTGTAGCTACTTGCTCTCTCTATATAGAAAACAATGCCTTAGCGGTGCCTGTTGGTTCCCCATGATCCTCTTTTCCTTACGTTAATTGAGAGCTGAGTTGATGAGATAGCCACCTGTCAGTGACCACGCTGGGTGGTCTAATCCCTTCTGGCCAAACTAGTACTGACAGGATTTAATGCCTGAACAAGGAACAGTAAACCGTTGATTTGGTTTCAAACTGCACACCTTTTGCTTCCACTCTGTTGCTCTATACATCTCTAATAACTTTCCCAACTGATATATCTGTTTGTCTCCTGATCAGGACTGGATGAAAAAGATGTCTCCGCTACCTAGTTTTCTTCCAAGCAATGCCTTGCCCGACGATTCACCTATTACAGGGTTCATAGGGGTTCCAGGGACGGGTGTATCTCCTCATCTAGATGAGACCTGTGATACGCTCATGACAGCACAGGTAAAGATAAGGGCTGGTAATCATCAGGAATGCCCGCGTCAGCTAATAGCTGTTTTGTAAAAGGTCTACGCCAAAAAAATAAAGAGGAATATATGAATGAACAAATACTTGTATAACAAGCAATGATAGAATATGAAACATGTGCAAAGTAACAAAGTAGCTTTACAGGTTTATTGAGAAAAAGCAAAAAGTATACCTATATCAAAAAGGTGAACTCAACAATGTTCAACATGGTCCGCCAATTTACGGAGTACCATCTGTCAGATTCATTCATTGTTCCATGCAAATCACTGTTATTCTTTTATAAAGTCTTGAGATAAATATCAAAAAGTAATTTTATTATGACCTAATTTTGTTTCTTCATTTAATAACATGATGATACTGTTTGTAATGTCATGAAGAAGTTGATAGATGGTGCTCCGTAAATCATGGGACTAACATCCTCACTTGTATAATTTAAACCTTACTTTAGGTTAGGCGCGGCCCAGGCATATTGCTGCCAGAATACAACCATCAGCTGGCAATAAATTCTGAAGTATCATTACCTTTTATATTGGAAAGATGCGGCCCTAACATTGTGGTGTAAACGTTTCAGTACGTGTATTTTGAGAAATCATTGGAACAAAAGATAAGATTGACTTATCAACTACCTAAACATGGTGTTACATTCAATGAATATAAAACATTTGCAATCTTAAAAACGGGAGAAATAGTTATATATTTCAAGAAAGCTTATATATTTCAATCTGCGTGTTTTTATTTTAGTTCAGTGGAGTAAAGAATTGGAGTATGTCATGGCCGGTGAAAGAGGATGGAGTGGTAAAGTGGAGGAAGCCAGTTGTCTTCACGCTATACCCAGGTAAACTTTCTTGTCGAAGAGTTAAACACAAGTGTCTTATTTTATTTACTTTAATTACATTTTTTTAAATTCATTTTGTTATATATTCATTTATTTATATATTCATTTCATTATTTATTTATTAATTTAATTATTTATTTTTTCATCAATTATTCATTTATTCATTCAATCATTTATATATTTCATTGATGTATTCATGAATATTATTTCATTTATTTATTCATTTATTCATTTATTGGTTTTCAAGTGTAACCAGCAGCACATGCTGAAAGGGTCACTTTACATTGTAATAACAAAATATTTACAAATTTACTTTTTAAAGGATAATTGCATATATAGAGAAATATAGTTGAATATAAATATCCAAGCTTTACGTATTGAAACATCTTACTTAAAAAATGTACATGAGGGATAGAGCAACGTCGATCTGGCGCTGCTCAGTGGCTGCCGGGCTCACGATCAATTGGGCAAAAAGAATTTCCGTTTCGGTTTAATAAAATTTGGAGTGGACTATTAGGCTATTATTATGATACTTGTAAATTATCAGAGGATAATGTAATGCATAGTTCCACAAATTGAATAGACTGCTGGTCCCACTCATATTATGATATTGTTTTTTTTTATAGCCTCAATAGAGCAACTTCAATATAAAGAGGTAATATCACTGACCCCAAGGTATTTGTTACAATGAGGCCCCATGTTACAGAAATAGATGTAAATTGCTCTTAAAGGGATTGGGTAACGTTGTTTCGGATTCTGAAACAAAATCCTGGATTTAGCTTATGCTGCAATGCTAATTATAAACCCTTAGGTCAGTCAGGAACCCCATGAGTTTTACAAGCCGATCACCTGTTTGATTATCAAGATATTTATGATTGGAAATCGAAATCAAATTTTGCGTTTTCCTAACGGTTTTCATAACACTACTATTGGGGAAAACGAGTAGGGTAAAACCGGTCACTCAAAGCAGGCGCGGATCCAGGATTTCTTAGAGGGGGGGGGGGGGGGGGGGGGGGGGGGGGGGGGG